>NC_089587.1:185559927-185859927 GCF_019320115.1 Miscanthus floridulus | reverse complement strand
TCTCTACGGGTTGATTCTTTGACACTTCGTCGCGGTGAATCACCCACAACCGCTCACAACTTCAGTTGGGTCATCCACAAGCTCCGCCGGATGATCACCAAACTCCCAATCACCACCAAGCCGTCTAGGTGATGGCGATCACCAAGAATAACAAGTAAGAACTCTCACTTGACCACAACAAGCCTAATGAGAAGGGTGGATGCACACTTGCTACTCTCTTTTCACTAATGAGGCCTTAATCTTGGATTCTCAAATCTCAATCACCTCACTAGGCTCTTGCTCTCCTAAGCACTCTCAAGGGTGTTTCTCAGTTGTTAAAATGGGCAAGAGTACTCCCTTGGATGAATAGATGAAGTATTTGTACCCCTGATTCAAAATGAACCATTATGTGCTTGAGTCAGCACTCTGCGGGGTGCTCGGATGCTCTGGTCAAGGTGACCGGATGCTCCAGTCAGTTCTCCCTGCCATAGAGCCGTTAAGTGATGATCGGACTCTGACCTACGTCCGGTCATGAAAACTGCTCTCTGGAACCTTACTGATGTTGACCGGACGCTGGCGTCCAGAGTCCGGTCACTTTGCTGTTCAGCGTCCGGTCAGCAACCGGAACCTGATCAGTGTCCGATCAGCACTAACCGGACGCGTCCAATCAGGATTCTCCCTCTCTGGAACCTTACTAGAGTTGATCGGACTCTAGCTCCCAGCGTCCGATCACTTTACACTCAGCGTTCAGTCGCATCCAGACAACTTTAGCTTGATCAAATGAACTGACTAGACTCTACTGCCAGCGTCCGGTCACACCAGAACCAGCGTCCGATCAACATTTGACCCTCCATTCACTTGCAACTCGAAATCATATGTGAATGAAGTTCGCTCCAATTGATCTTAGGGCTACTTCAGAGCTACCTAGTGCTAGATTTGACAAGTGTGCACCGCACCTAACCCACTAGACTCACCTAGGTCAAGCTACTAGTCTATACCCCCCTTAATAGTTTGGCCAAAGGAAAAATAAAGTCCTAAAATACTCTAAGTGTCTCTTCAACACCAGACAACACTTAGAACTAGTCCATCCTTAACCTTGTCGTCGATCCTTTGAAAACTGAAATAATTTCCAGCGTAGGGGCATGACAATCATGATTGCCCAATCAATTGCTATTACCATGACCTAACTTAATTGCCTCTGCAAAACACACGTTAGTCATAGTAATCTCGTATTGTCATTAATCACCGAAACCCAACTAGGGGCCTAGATGCTTTCAATCTCCCCCTTTTTGGTGATTGATGACAATACAACCTCGAGTATGTAAAAGATATGAGGTTTTCAACATGCTTGATTCATATAAGCTTTTGACAATAAGAACAGAAGAGTTAGGCAAGCTTATATGACCTAAGCCAACATGATGTGCTCAACAGATATGAAATAAACATGAGTACAAGAAATAAAGCTCATTTGCATCGAAGTAAAACGCGGAAGCAAGGCAAATGAGCATAACCAAATGACATGACATATATAAAGATCAATGTAGAGAGCACACATGTCACATATCACATAAATATCACTATCACATAAATATCACGATCACATGTATGTAGTTCAATGCATAAAAGTAAACATGAATGCATAATAATGTATCACACATAAAAAGCCAAATGTAAGCTCCCCCTAGATATATCGCTCCCCCTATGTATATCATACTCGATCCCTCTCCCCCTTTGGCATCAAGCACCAAAACCTAAGGGTCTATCAGTGGGGCAGCAACGGACGAGTCAGGCGCTGAGGTGAGATGAGCAATCTAGAACTAGATAGCATCATCCTCTGATTCAGAGCTCTCAGCTGTCTGACCCTCTGTTGCTGGAAGTGATGCTGAAGCAGTCTGGGTCTGCTCTAGAACTGGTGCGACCTATGACTCTATAGGTATGACTGTAGCAGGTGGCTCTGATGATGCAACTGATGATGGGAGTGTCTCTGTAGTCCTAGTAACTGGAGCAACGGTGGAAGGTCTAGGGACACATAGCTTTGGCGGTGTAGGCTGCCCTGTCAACTCACTGAAAGTAGCACCAAGGCTCCTAGAAACTAGGGTGTCTGTCACAAGCATCGACTAACTTTGAGTCGGTGTACAGCTCGTATGTAGAGGTGTGAAGGAAAGACCCTCAGCTGGCACTGGCGAAGCAAACCACTAGGACACCTGCTCTGTAGGTGAAGTGAACATGGTAGCTGGCTATCCCTGACTCTAAAGCCCATTGGGATGAAAACCTGGAGTCACTGTAGTGGTGGCAGGCTGGCCGAGCTAAGGTGTAAGCTGTGGCGGTGGAGCCCTAATGGTAGTAATAACATGCTGCATGAAACCAAGTAACTGCTGCTGAATGAGGAGCTATTGCTGCTGCATGACCTGCTACTGCTACTGGATAGCCTGCTGCTGTCGCTGGAACTCGTCCTGTCTAGCCTGAACCTGTGCAAGTGCAGCTACAGTCTCCTAGGCCTGGCGAGCCTGATCCTGCCTCATCCGCTCAAGTATAGCAAGAAGAGCAAGGTCTATCTGTGGTGCCTATGGAGCTGAGCTAGAGCCACTAGCCTCACCATCATGTCATCATGGAGGCATCTGAGGGATATCCTGGTAGTCATCATCTGAACTGTCACTGGGGTCACTCTCGACCATACCCTCTGGCTGTGCATCTAGCTGCTCCTCCTCTGTCGCTACAATGCCCCTAATAATCTCATCCTGCTAGGCTACAGACTCTGGCACCTCTGGGCAATGGCGTGGCTGACTAGGTGTCCTTGCTCTACTGTGATGGAGCATCTGAGTCATGTTATAAGCTAGAAACTCGGTAGTAGCACCAGAGTACTCTACCAACATCTTAGGAGGCCTCACTATGACTGCCCAGTGAATCAGAAAAGTGATCCACTGAGCATACAAAAGCTACCTATGACCTCTGAATCCCTCTGCAAGTGTATCCTCCATCTCAGAAAGAATGACATCCCATATATCAAATATTGTCTGCTGGATCAGGGAGTTTAGTAGCCACAACTGAATGTGAGTCAATCCCTCACGATATCCCATCCTCGGTAGCAGGGTCCTCATCATGATAGCATCTAGCAGTCTCGCTGTAGGAGTAAGATCCCTAGGTGTCCTGCTCGATCCCTCGCTGAATGGCTCTGTGAAGCAAGGTCGGATGAGATCTATGGGAGGCACAAGACCGCCGTGAGGGCGTCTAGGAGGCTCTATGTGTCCATAGCAAACCTCATGAAGGTGGATGGGTGACTCCTATAACCTGAGGATCTCTCTGACCCAGAAGCTCATCAGCCTATAGTCACGGCCCCTGACTATAAAGTGTAAGAACCTATGAGCTGGGTCAATCCAAAGTGTAGCGTAGAACTCATGGACCCAAGATGGAACATATCTACCAATCTGTCCAAGTAAGTTTGTCAACCCTGGCAAGTAAGAGAGATGAGGGCAGATCTACTCTCCAGCTGCTGCTACAATGGCCTTAATGGAACAAACCCTCTATGATCTAAAAGCCACACCACTATTCAGATAAGCATTGTAGAAGTCCTCCTGTAGTGGTGTATAGAAACCCTCTGAAGCACGCTCATCCCTCCTCGGCGGGAACTAGTCCTCGAACTACATGAACCTGAGCTGCTGCACCTGCTTGGCCATGGTGGCCCTCAAATATAGGTGAGTCACTAGAGGCGGACCCTGTGGTCTAAGAGACGGACAAGAACCCCTCCTCTGTGTCTCTGGCCTCAATGTCACCTGGGTACGAGTACGACTAGAGCGGCGTAACTATGGCTGAGGTGCCTGCTCTGTCTCCTCGATCTACTCTACTTCCTAAGTCTGCTCTGCTGGCTGAGCCTACTACTATGGCTCTGCCTAAGGCTGACTCTTTTCCAAAACAACACGCCATCCCTCAAGCATAACAGTCCTAGCTGGACTACCATGACGATGCTCTATCCCCTCGATAGTGGCCCTTTGAGCTGGTGAAAGCTGATCTGCAATGACAACACCACTCCGAGCCCCTCCTCTCTCTGCATGCTCTGCGGCTGCTGCTACTGCTGCTGCTCTTGTTGTATCAGCATATGCAAACTTTCGCTTCTTTGATGTAGTCTTGTTTGTCCCCTTGCCTTTCACCTCAGCAGACAGGCGAGGCAGAGGCCTCAGATCCTCATCACCGGGACCACCTCTGACATTCTTAACACGTGCCATTGCTAGAGCTAAACCAAACTGCAATCACGGACAAGAACCAACTGTCACAGACACTCGCAAGGCTTGGCCTCGATCTATACTCGCAGGCTTGGCCCTGAGTTAACTGTCAACTGCCAAAGTAACCTCAAACACACTAACTCGCTACATGATAGAATGGATCAGATATATGAATAATTACAATATATATCTAGATATACGAATCCCTAAGAAGCAAGCAATAGATACTAAATTAGAAGCGAGGGCTTGCTACCTGACGAACCGGGAAACCGAAGAGCAGAGGAACAAAACACGAGGGCACCACCAGGAATCGCCTAGGGTTAGGGTTCCGACGACGTGCGATGATGGTCGAGCAATGCAGTGGAGAAGTGGTCGCAGGCGTGGCTAGGGCACGACACGGTGGCGCGGGCGTGGAAGTTGGTAGCTCGGGTGTGGGCAATGGCGTGGCACGGCGGCGCTAGGGCACGAGCGTGGTGCTGCTGCGAGGTTTGGCGGCTACGGGCAGGAGGCACAGGCAGGCCGATGCAGGAGCGGCGTAGAGCAGGCGGCGCGGTGGACGACGAGGGAGGAGTGTGAGCACGATGGCATAGATGTAGGGTGTGGGCGTGCGGGTAGGCGACGCGAGCAGGGAACACGGCGGCATGGGCGAGCGATGGTGAAGTCGGTGGATTAGGGTAAAACGTGTGAAAGCTCTAGTTTGGTTTTGGTTAATTGATGAAACCCTAAGTGCTAACCTAGTTTATCAAAGTGATTATGAGATTGGTAGCACAACTCCAAGTGATGAAGCAATGGTGAAGATCATGACGATGGTGATGGCATAGTGATGATCAAATGCTTGAACTTGAAAAGAAGAAAGAGAAAAACAAAAGGCACAAGGCAAAGGTATAAATAGTAGGAGCCATTTTGTTTCGGTGATCAAGACACTTAGCGAGTGTGATCACATTTAGGTTAGATAGCCGTACTATTAAGAGGGGTGAAACTCGTATTGAAATGCGGTTATCAAAGTGCCACTAGATGCTCTAACTCATTGCATATGCATTTAGGATCTAGTGGAGTGCTAACACCCTTGAAAATGCTTGTGACAATATGCTAACACATGTGCACAAGGTTATACACTTGGTGGTTGGCACATTTGAGCAAGGGTTAGAAACTTTACCGGTGGAGTGTCCACCCGTAGAGTGCGGATAGTCCGACGGTGCCACCGGCGCCCTATACAGAAAAGATAGGGGTTCACGGAGTGACCGGACGCTGGTGGTGCAGTAACCGGACGCTGGGTTCAGAGTCTGGTCAGTGACAGCAGTAAGCACACAGTCTCGGTCTTGTGACCAGACGCTGGCGTATAAACTGACCGGACACTCATGGTCTGAGTCCAGTCAGTGCTGACGTACGCTGACATGAGGCGCATAGAGGAAACATTGAGTGACCGAACGCCGGGTGAGTCCGGTCGTCCGGTCATGAAATTTCATGTTTGGAACCATACTAGAAACGATCAGACGCTGGAGTCCTGCGTCTGGTCACTTTCTAACTGACGCATCCGGTCATCACTTGACCGTTGAGATTGGGCGATCGGCGTTTGAAGCCGATGACACGTGGCAAGCATCGGGCGACCGGACGCTGGGGTCCTACGTCCGGTCGAACTAATCAGAGCATCCGATCACCCCGTGTTGTGCCCAGTGAAGGGGTACAATGGCTCTATTTCATGGGGGCTTCTATTTAAGCCCCATGGCCGGCTCAAGCTCACTCTCTTGGCCATTTGCATTGACATAACAACCTTGTGAGCTTAGCCAAAGTCCTCCCACTCATCTCCATCATTATTTCATCATCATTATGAGATTGGGAGAGAATCCAAGTGCATTGCTTGAGTGATTGCATCTAGAGGCACTTGGTGTTTGTGTTTTGCTACGAGATTCACTTATTGCTCTTGGTGGTTGCCACCACCTAGATGACTTGGTGCAGCGGAGGAGGATTGGCATGAGTCGGTGATTGTTCATGGCCATCTCCGGTGATTGTGAGGGGATTTGTACCTTCCATGGCGGAGCGCCGAAAGGTAACTCTAGTGGATTGCTCGTGTCATTGAGTTACCTCACTTATGGGTAGGTTCTTGCGGTGTCTAAATTGTGTGGACGAGGTTTGTGCAATACCTCTTAGCCACTGAACCACCAAGTGTTGGTCGACACAATAGGGACGTAGCGTGTTGGCAAGCATGTGAACCTCAGGAGAAAATTGGTTGTCTCTTGCCATTTGGTATTCTCCCGATGATTGATTTAATATTCACCTTGTGATTGGTTCACTCCTCTACACGGCGGTATAATTACCCTACTCACTCATTTATATTCTTGCAAACTAGTTGTGGCAAGCTCTTTAGTGTAATTAGAATTGACAGCTTGCTTTGTTATTTTAAGTTTATCTAGTGGAGCTCTTTAGAGTAGCAAGATTGAGAGCTCTTAGTGAGTAGTAACATTGCAAGTTGTGTGCCTAGTAATCATTGCAACTAGAATTGTTGGATAGGTGGCTTGCAACCCTTGTAAAGCTAGAGCAAGTTTGCATTTCGCTATTTGTCATGCTAATCAAAGTGCTCTAGTTGGTTTATAGATTTTAAATAGGCTATTCACCCCCCCTCTAGCCATATTAGGACCTTTCAACGTGCGTGCGGTGATTTGGGTTATATGGTGGCCCCCCGTGACGTAAGAGAAAAGGAAAGGAATGGAGTCCTAGATCCGCACGTCTTCTACTGACCGGACGCTCCGGTGGCAATGATCGGACACTGCCACCCGGAGTCTGGTCGACAACAGAGGGGTCCAAAACCTCCCAAGTTATGACCGGACGCGTCCGGTTAACCTCGACCAGACGTAGCCAGAGTCTGGTCCTCCTGGTGAAAATCTTCTTTGCTTGACCAGACATAGGAACGCCATCTGACCGGATGCAGGAAAGGTACTAGTTTAGCATCCGATCACTCCTTCACAGCAACGGTTCACCTCCTGTGAACTGACTGGACACTGGACTTTAGAGTCTGGTGCAGCGTCCAGTCACTCTTTTTCAGCAAATCTTCAAGGTTCCTACACGCTGCCTGTTCCTAATCAAGTCCCAACTTCAAAAAGACCCAAATAAACACCAATTAGGACTGATGTGAGTGACCCCTCTCAAACCCTCAAAAATTTCAAAATATTTTGCCTTAGGCTATAATTCTTTTTAAGAAAATGGACAATAAAAAGGTGATTGAAGAGAAACAACAAAACAACACTCATGCATATGCAATGCAATACTTGAAAGTTATTCTAGTTGCTTGTCAAGTTTGATCCAAGGTTAAGCTTCTTCACATGCTTTTTGGCGGTTATCTTAACCATATTAGACAAGCCCTAAATGCATTACCAAAAATTAAACATGTTGTATATTACAATGCAATGCAAGGGACAACACAAATTCATTTTCTTGTGAAGTTACTAAAATCAAGCACATTGAGCTCATTCCTCAACCGACAAAATGTAGCCTCATCTAGCGGTTTAGAGAAGATATCCGCCAATTGATCCTCGATCCTTACACCTTCTAATGATATATCACTTTTAGCAACATGATCTCTAAGAAAGTGATGACGGATATCTATGTGCTTGGTGCGAGAGTGTTGAACCGGATTATTAGCAAGCTTTACCGCACTCTCATTATCACACAAAAGAGGTACTTTTTCTAGAACTACACCATAGTCTAGCAAAGTTTGCTTCATGTAAAGTATTTGTGCACAACAAGCACGCACGGCAATGTATTCCGCTTTGGCGGTAGACAAAGCCACACTATTTTGCTTCTTGGAGAACCAAGACACAAGTGATCTACCAAGCAAATGGCATCCTCCGGATATGCTTTTCCTATCAACTTTGCAACAGACATAATCCAAATCGGAATAGCCAACTAATTCAAATCTAGCTCCTTTGGGATACTAAAGTCCAATGCTTGGTGTGTGCTTAAGATACCTAAGGATTCTTTTAACGGCAATCAAATGAGCTTCCTTAGGATTAGCTTGAAATCTAGCACACATACACACACTAAACATGATGTCGGGCCTAGATGCGGTTAAATACAACAAGCTACCAATCATAGAGCGGTAGAGAGTTTGATCAACCGTTTTACCTCCCTCATCTAGGTCGAGATGTCCATTAGAGGGCATTGGTGTCTTGATTGACTTACATTTATCCATATTGAACCTCTTGAGATGATCCTTGGTATATTTTTCTTGAGAGATGAAAATCCCTTCTCTCATTTGCTTGATTTGAAAACCAAGAAAGAATGTAAGCTCTCCAATCATTGACATCTCGAACTCCTTCGACATCAATTCACCAAACTCTTTGCAAGAATCTTCATTTGATGATCCAAATATGATATCATCAACATATACTTAATAAATGAAGATCTCTCCATCAAGCTTCTTGGTGAATAGTGTGGTGTCGACCTTCCCAATGGTGAAGCCCTTCTCAATGAGGAAATCCCGAAGGCATTCATACCATGCTCTTGGGGCTTGCTTAAGCCCATATAGCGCCTTGGACAACCTATAAACATGATTAGGATATCTAGGGTCTTCAAACCTAGGAGGTTGGTCAACATAGACTAGTTCATTAATAAAGCCATTTAAAAATGCACTTTTAACATCCATTTGATATAGTTTCATTCAATGATGTGATGCATATGCAAGGAGGATATGAATGGCTTCAAGTCTTGCAACCGGTGCCGCTTCTTGTAGATGTAGCCTTCAACTTGAGAGAACCCCTTTGTAACTAGTCTTGCCTTGTTCCTCACAACAACGCCTTGATCATCTTGCTTATTGCGGAACACCCACTTTGTTCCAATGACTCTTGCACCTTGTGGTCGCTCTTCAAGAGTCCAAACTTTATTAAGAGTGAAGTTATTCAACTCTTCATGCATGGCATTGATCCAATCCGAATCTTGAAGAGCTTCTTCTACATTCTTAGGTTCAATACAAGAGACAAAAGAGTGATGTTCAATAAATGAAGTAAGCTTTTGAGATCGAGTCATTACACCCTTTGAAGGACTCCCTATGATGAGATCTTGTGGATGAGCTTGTAGTAGAGGTGAGTTTCTTCTATCAACCACTTAAGGGGGAGGTCGTGGAGCATCAACATCTTGTGCTTGTGCCACCATTTGATCATGAGAGACATGAGTATCTTTATTTTTTATTCTCCCATCTTTATCACCATCTTGTGGCATATTTGATGAAGAGGGTGGATCAATGACTTGTACATCATCTTCATTATCTTTAGGATTGATGTTTCCAACTGGAATGTTCTTCATAGCCTCCCTCATTGGTTCATCACCTACATCATCAAGATTATCATGTGCTCCTTGGGAGCCATTAGATTCATCAAATTCCACATCATATGTTTCTTAAACTAAGCTAGTGGCATGATTAAATACTCGATATGTTTTGGACTTTGATGAATAACCAACAAGAAAACCAATATCACAACATCTTTGAAACTTCCCTAGGTGTTGCCGCTTCTTGTAGATGTAGCATTTGCAACCAAACACCCTAAAGAAGGAGACGTCCGGCTTCTTCCCATTGAACAACTCATAAGGTGTCTTGCCAAGAAACTTTTAAAGGAATAGGCAGTTGGATGCATAGCATGCGGTGTTGATAGCTTCTGCCCATAGAGCTTCAGGTGTGTTGTACTCATCAAGCATTGTTCTTGCAAGCGTAATGAGTGTTCGGTTCTTTCTCTCTACAACACCATTTTGTTGAGGAGTATATGTTGCGGAGACCTCATGCTTGATCCCAACTTCATCACAATAGGCTTCAATGTTTGTGTTGTCAAACTCTTTACCATTATCACTTCTAATCTTCTTGAGCTTCACTTCAAACTCATTTTGTGCTCTCTTGGCAAACTTCTTGAAACATGAAGCAACCTCAGTCTTGTCATGAAGGAAGAACACCCATGTATATCTAGAGTTGTCATCAATTATCATAAGACAATAAAGATTTCCTCCCAAACTCTTGTAAGCTGTTGGTTCAAATAAGTCCATGTGAAGGAGCTCTAGCACTCTGGTTGTTGACATGAAAGCTTTTGTAGAATGAGTGTTTTCAACTTGTTTGCTGGCTTGACATGCACTACAAAGCTTGTTCTTCTCAAATTTCACATCCTTCAATCCTCTCACCAATTCATTATTCATAAGCTTCTTGAGTAAACTCATTCCAATATGAGCAAGTCTTCTATGCCATAGTCACCCAAGTGATGTTTTGGTGAATAGGCATGTCTTCAAGTTAGCATCTTCGGAGGTGAAATCCACTAGATATAGGTTGTTGTATCTAAATCCCTTGAATATCACTTGATCATCATCTTTCTTAGATACAACCACTTCCTTCTTGGTAAACAAGCATTGGAAGCCAAGATCACACAATTGTTCAACAGATAGCAAGTTGAAGCTCAAAGAAGCAACATATAGCACATTTGAGATAGAGTGATCATCTGATATTGCCACTTTGCCTAATCCTTTCACTTTGTCCTTTGAATTATCTCCAAATGTAATTCTTTCTTGGCCATCTACTTCTTTATTTAGTGAGGTGAACATACGAGGATCACCGGTCATATGTTGTGTGCAACCACTATCGTTTACCTAATGACTTTCACCGGTCTTGTAGTTCACCTACACACAAGAGATCAAGCTTGTTTAGGGACCCAAACTTGTTGAGGGCCCTTGACTTTCTCTACAAGTGACTTTCCAATCCAAATTTTCTTAGGCCTATTCTTATTGGGAGGTCCTAAGAACATGACTTTCATTTTACCACTAGAATCCTTTCTAAGCATGTAATGAGCATTGAAAGCAAAAGGTCTAGCATGCTTGGGCAAGGGTTGTGGTGGTGGAGTTTGACACTCATGGGCAAAGTGGCCTTCTTGTCCACACTCAAAACATCTCTTTGGCTTTGGCTTTGGCTTGTGTTGTTGTTGTTGAGCTTGAGCCTTATTCTCTTGATTTACCAAATATCCAATTCCACTTCTATCCATCTTCATGATGGTGTTCATGAGTAGCTCACTTTGAAGATGTTGACCTCTTGTGAATTTGCTCAACCCGGTCTTGAGGTGTTCTTTTTCTAACTTGAGCTTCTTGTTCTCTTCTTTGAGCTCATCATGATTTTTCTCCTTCTTGAGTCTCTTGTTCTCTTCCTTAAGCTTCTCATTCTCAAGAGCTAGATCACTATCATGGTTAAGGTTCTCTAACACAATGGTGTTGGTGGGTGATAGCTTCTCAAGATCTTTCTTTAGCTTCTCATTATCATTCTTGATCTTGACATACTCATCATAGTCATCAAACTCAACCACTTACTTGTCTTTGCTACTAGAACCTTGCTCAATGCTCTCAATAATCAAATCATCACATGATGTAGCTATATCAATCTTAACAACATGGTTAGTAGCATCATGTGGCTCATTGGATAAAAACTCATGAGAGATAACAAGATTATCATGATTGATCTTGAGATTTGTATATTCTTCTTTTAGCATTTTGTAGCTAGTGATGAGCTCATTATGTATCCTCTCAAGTTTATCATGTTTATCTTTAAGCTCTTTCTTAGAAGATTTGAGCTCCTTGAGTTTGGATGACATAGCTTCATTTGCTTCTCTAAGCTCAACACTAGCCTTTTCCGCTATGTCACATTTAGCTAAAAGAGAATCATTCTTAAGTTCTAGCTTTTCATTCTTAGATCTTGACTTTCTAATGATCTTAGTGTATTGATTTAGCAATTTAATAAGATCATCATATGAAGGTGATTCAAATTCATCATCATCACTATCACTATCATCATTGCAAGCATATTCATCACCACTACTTTCATCATCATTTGATACCTTTTATTCACCCTTGGCCATAAGGCATAGGTGTGTAGAGGATGATGGCGGTGGTGTCGGTAAAGATGATGAAGAGTCAATCACAATAGCATCCACCTTCTCGTTGTCACTATCATCAATGGATGAGCAACTTGATGAATCAATGTCCATGAGCCAATCACCGACGATGTATGCCTTGCCATTTTTCTTCTTCTTGTGGAAGTCCTTCTTGCCATCCTTCTTCTTGTATGGCTTATTTTTCTTCTTCTCATCTTCATCTTCATCACTTGAGTCATCTTTCTTGCCCTTGTTCTTCTTCTTGTATTTGTCTTTCTTAGGCTTGGGGCATTGATGTGCTAGATGATCAAGTTTTCCACAATTATAGCTATCCATCTCAGAGATTGGCTTCCTTCTAGTGCTAGTGAAGAACTTCTTTTTCTTGCCATCAAACTTGACGCCATTCTTATTGAGCTTCTTTAGCATCTTGGCGGTTCTTCTCACCATGAGAGCAAGACTTGCATCATCAATTTCATCATCACTTGAGCTCTCATACTCAATTCTTGCTTTGCCCTTATCTTAGCTAGCCTTGAATGCCAAGTCTTTGTCTTTCTTCTTGGTAGAGGATGAGCCATCTTATGGTGTGATGTGCATGTACATCTCATGAACATTGATCTTTCCCAAGATTTGAGTTGGTGTAGAGGTGGAAAGATCACCTTGATGAAGCACAGTCACAATATGCTCATATTTGTCAATGGGGAGGACACTCAAGATTTTTCTTACAACATCGGATGGTTACATTTGAGTGAGTCCAAGCCCATTTACTTTCTCTACAAGAACATTTAAGCGTGAGTATATTTCATTAGCACTTTCTTTTGGAAGCATCTCAAATGAATTAAGCTTTTCATAACAAGATGATATCGTTCCTCACGCTCGCTCTTAGTTTCCTCATGGAGCGCACAAATATCCGACCATAGTGCATGAGCATCTTTGTGGTTCCTCACCCGGTTAAACACATCTTTGCAAAGACCTCTAAAGATGGTGCTTCTAGCCTTTGCATTCCATTTTTGTAATTCACTTCATCGCCTTGAAGGTGCGTGGGATCCCTAGGTTTTGGGAAACCTTGAGAGGCAGCTCTAAGAATTCCAATATCTAGAGCTTCTAAATACGCCTCCATGTGGATTTTCTAATAAGGAAAATCATCTCCCTCAAAGATAGGAGGAGGTCCATCCCTGTGAGACATCTTTCTCTAGGCGGTTAAGCCTAAATACGTTAGCATGAGGCTCTGATACCAATTGAAAGGATCAAGATGTCCAAGAGGGGGGGGGGGTGAATTGGGCTAATTCTAAAATTCTTTGCAATAATTAAACCCTACACTTAGCCCCCTTCACCCCTTGTGCCTAGAATGTGTTTCTAATGTTCTACCGCACAAAAGTTTTACAACCTAAGTTCCAATCCTACTCTAGCATGGCAATTCTAGAAATGTAAAGACAAGAATTGAATTGCTCAAATGTAAAGGCTTAAAGTAAAGAGAGGAGAAGGAACGCGGCGATGTTTTGTCGAGGTATCGGAGAGTTGCCACTCCCCACTAGTCCTCGTTGGAGCACACGCGCAAGGGTGTAGCTCCCCCTTGATCCGCGCAAGGATCAAGTGCTCTCTATGGGTTGATTCTTCGACACTATGTCGCAGTGAATCACCCACAACTGCTCACAACTTGAGTTGGGTCGTCCACAAGCTCCGCCGAATGATCACCAAACTCTCAATCACCACCAAGTCATCTAGGTGATGGAGATCACCAAGAGTAACAAGCAAGAACTCTCACTTGACTACAACAAGCCTAATGAGAAGGGTGGATGCACACTTGCTACTCTCTTTTCACTAATGAGGCCTTAATCTTGGATTCTCAAATCTCAATCACCTCACTAGGCTCTTGCTCTCCTAAGCACTCTCAAGGGTATTTCTCAGCTGTTGAAATGGGCAAGAGTACTCCCTTGGATAAATAGAGGAAGTATTTATACCCCCTAATTCAAAATGAACCGTTATGTGCTTGAGTCAGCACTCTGCGGGGTGACCGGATGCTCCGGTCAGTTCTCCCCGCCATAGAGCCATTAAGTGGTGATTGAACTCTGACCTGTGTCTGGTTAGCACTGACCGGACACGTCCGGTCATGAAAACTACTCTCTAGAACCTTACTGATATTGACCGGACGCTGGCGCCCAGAGTCCGATCACTTTGCTATTCAGCGTCCGCTTAGCAACCAAAAACTGACCAGCATCTGGTCAGCACTGACCGGACACGTCCGATCAGAATTCTCCCTCTTTGTAACCTTACTAGATGTCGATGGGGAACCCTACGGGCCCCCCATAGACCATACTGCAGGGAGGTAGGCCTTGGTAACAAGGCCTATAGCCCAATCGCCAAGAAGAATGTGGAGCAAAGCAACATGCAAAACCGAAACTCTAACTCAAACTATACAAGGAAAGGCGCCTGAAGCATAGCTTAGGACTCTAACCTTGTATCCGAATAGGACACAAACAACGCCTCTCAGCGCCTGGACTATAAAGGGCTTGTGATGGTACCCATTGTAAGAAGAGAACGCATACCCAATACTCAAAGCAATACAACGCAAACAGGCTAACGCCAAAACTGGACGTAAGGTTATTACTCGACCAAGTCGAGGGCCTGAACCAGTATAAATCGTGAGTCTCTTTGCGTAACCGCCGAATTCCGCTATTCGCCGAAGCCCGAACAACTGTCCTGGGTACCCCCGTGGCAGGCTATCGGTGGTAAAACATCGACAGCTGGCGCGCCAGGTAGGGGCTTTCGATGAATTTTTTCTTGAGAGTTCGACGGACCTCAACCTCAAGATGACCTTTTCGGCGAGAACAACCTTTGTCTTCGGATCCTGGATCTGCAAGCTGACGGCGACGGCAAGCTTCGTACCCGTCTCCGAGAAGAAAAAGAATTCGATGACGAAGTTCAATACAAACTCGCTGAGAAGATGACGAAACTCTCAACTTCGGATACAACTCGGAATAAGGAAGAAAGCGGATACGAAACCGACTCTGAAAAAGAGATACAACCCTATTCTAAGACAATCTTCACGGCACAAGAGCCAAGCCTAATTGGACTCGGAGACACAACAACGATCGCGAAGGGATATGACCCGTACAACTCAAAGAAGAACTTGGGAACTTACGGACCGCGCAACGCGGCATCAGTCTATCAACACTTTACCCAAAACAAGATGAACTCAGCAAGAAGAATACTCCTGGAGGGAGCACAAGAAGGGATGATCATGACAGTGACCCCACAAGATTGTGTGGTGCATTGGCCAGGTTCTTTCACCTCAAGCAAAGTCCAGACTGGCACGCGCGTTGAAGAACTACCTTATCAAGAGGGAAAATAACTCGGATCCAGTTCAGAAGCTACAGACAGCTCAACCAAACGAAGGATGGAATACCGTACAAGAAGAGCTCGGAAGAGGTATACTGTATACATGGCGGAGCAGTTAGAACAACCTTTGGAACCACCACAGATACCAGATATAAAATCTTCAAACGAATCAGAAGGCAACATCTCGCCAGATGAGAAAAGCGACAGCAACGAAAATGATGAGCAAAGACTAGCAAGGCTAAAGAAGAACAAATTGAAAGCTGGATGGAGGAACCGGGCTAAACAAAGGAAGCAAGTCTGGAATAAATATAAAGCGGAGCTAACGGAATACAACAGAAAGAAGGCGGAAAAGGAAGCCACAAAAAATACAAAAAGGGAAAGAATTGAAGAATTAACAAAGGAGTTGTACACCCTCACGAATAACGAGAAAGCAAAGGAAGACCAGAAGAAAGAAGTCGGGGATAAGAAAAACAACCCGGCGAAGAAATTCCACAGGAGCCACAAAGGGAGCAGCCACCCAAAAAATTGAATTTTCAAAGGATAGGACCAGTAGAAAGTGCTGATATCAATGGAAGGAAGGAACACTACTCAAAGCGACAAGAAAGAGACAAACCAGAATTGAGCCAACGCTACCAAGAAATATCAAGAAGATTTGACAAAGAAGATGACTACGGAGAGTCTGAGTTAAAAGAAGACATGTCTTATTACAGAAGGGCAAGATCGCCAGATTACGGAAGAACGGAACCATACGACAGATTCCCTTGTTTCGCAGGAAGACTACAAACTTTAAAGCTACCGCACAAGTTTAAACCAGCAAATCATTCCAAGTATGATGGCAAAGTCGAACCAAGACAATGGCTAAGGGTTTACTCCCAATCTATTGAATTAGCTGGAGGAGACGACGACATCAAGGCTCTATTCTTCCCAATGGCCCTCGAAGCAATGTCGCTACAATGGTTTGACAAATTGAGGCCCGTCATGCTTCTCCCCCTCTGTTTCTCTCTCTCCCTCCTCCGACGGCGGACCACATCCGCGCGAGGCGAGGCCCACAGTGGAGGACCAGCCGCAGCCGCCGGCTCGAAGGAGGAGTCCTCCCTGCCGTGGTCCGCCTGGCCGTGCTCCACCGCGGAACCACCTCGCCGTGGGCGCGCCTCGCCGAGCCGGCCGCACCCCGTCACGGACCCGCCTCACAGCGCCGGCGGCACTATGGCCTCCTCCGTCGCGGTGTCCCTCCGCGCCCTCGCTGCCGCCTCCTTCCCCAAGCCCCACCCTGCCCCTTCCTCCCTTTTCCTCGTCCTCCTCGCGCCGACCCTGCCTCGACGCCTGCTCCGCCTCCGCTCCGCTAGAGATTTGGGTAGAGGAGAGAGAAGACGGAGGGAGGACACACATTTGGCTTTCCTCTCTCCATCTATGCAAAATAGGCGCTCAGTATGCCTGCTCCGTTGGACGCTGGATTTTTCACGTTCGTGATGCATTTTGGGTTTGGGGCGGTGTATGGGTAGGCGGTTGGAGACAATCTAAGACGGTTGTTTCGACCTATTTCTCTTCAAAGTGCGTGTGCTGTCTGCAGTGCAGTGTGCAGTGACATCAATCATCGGTGATCTCAGCCTCTGCCTGTGTCCCTGTTCGCTTATCTTATAATCTGTATTTTTCACCTTGTTTTTTCAGTCATAATAGTATTTTTCTCTTATAATAAATTAGCTTTGGTTCGTTGGCCCGTGTGGTGCCGAACCTAGGCAAGGCAAGCATCTGCAATCCCCGCCCGCCGGCGCCAATTGTCAGCGAAGAAACCATTGGCAGTGCACTCCGATCCGCCCAGAAAGTCTCACCAATAACAGCTCTTGCTTGCCAGGGAAACTCACCTCTTGCTGGCGTCGTCGTATAGTTGTAGCTAGCGTGTACTGTAGAACAGTGCCGTGTCATCGTCGAGTCATCAACTTGACCGTGTTTAAATTCCTCCGGTCAGTGCACTGACTGTGCTCGCCTCCAAGGCACCATAAATATCAGGTTTAACACAATCTTGGCGTGGTGGGTTGGTTACACGTTACTGCAGGCCGTTGAAGTTGAAACCAGCTGGACTAGCTGGAATGAGGACGCCTCAGCTTGAACAAAAAGACAATCCAATCTTAATTACAACCCCCAACGTGTAATTGATCGATCTCAAAGTTCAGGCGCTGCAGGTTTACTTGCAACCAGTCAGGTACTCAGGTGTCAACACACACATATGTGTGGTGTACATACGCACCGCAGGTCTCTACTCTCTAGAACCTGAAGCAAGGAACGAAGGCCATGCAAGCACTGACTCCAACCTCTGGCTTTTTTTTAAGGTGGCGAGTTTCCGGCGCCACAGTGATCAATAATTGATCGCCCGTACTGCGTCGACGGATAAGGCCGTGGGTGATGGAAATATCCAGGCACAGCCCCCCCCCCCCCCCCCCCCCCCCCCCCCCCCCCCCCGCCCCGCGTGCATCCAATCCAAAGTGGACCCGTGAGCACGAACTCATCTCGCGTTCCTGGTTCAGCCATACCCACTGAAGAACGTGAAAAATGCTGACAGATTTCCTGTTATGCATGACAGCATCCTTAGTACGTTATGTTTACCGTGCCCGAATGGACAAATAATCTCACACGGACACGGCACTTTGGTCACAATTTCCAGCAGCGGGTGCGGGGGTTCCGAGGCTAACAAAAAAATATCCCACCTAACCAAACAGAGATGAACTCGTGCATGCTCCGGCCAAACCATCCCAGCAGCAAGAGAGTGATATTCTTTTAGACGACGCGGTTCCGTTCGGCTCGATGAAACTTGGCTGAGAGTGATTGAAAAACACTGTTCTGACTAAATGTTGTGAGAGAAAAAATACTGTTTCGGTTGAAAAAAGAAGTCGAACAAGTCAGATATAAGGTAAGTCAGATATAAGGTAATCAGTTATTAATTCCATGCAAAGTAAACAGCCTCAGTACAACCGACGACCAACACATTTACTCCTAAAAAATGCGTTAACTCCTCGACGAGAACCCACAGCCACGTCGGCCAAAATTGCTTACGCCGTTGGATCCTTCCATCCTGTGGCTGTCGTCTGTCGCCCAGGATTCTGCTGCCGAGGGTCTCCGTTTCTGCTGTGTCGATTCTGCAGCTTAGGCAAGCCAACAAAGAAGAAGAGGGAACACGCAGGGGAAAGAAGAAGAACAGTATCCGCGAAAATGGCGGGCAGAACAGACTCAGACACGCTTCACCCCCGTTCCTCTCCTTCCCCCTGTTCCCTCGCGTCTCCGGTTGCCTGTTTATGCCCCAGATCTATGGTTTGGTTTGCTCCGCCTTGATGGTCGGCGCGCTCTCCGTCGCGGTTCCCTTGCATCGACCCGGTACGTTCGTGCTCCCTATTGTTTGAAGATGTAGTACATTTCCATGTATCTGTGCCTTGCCACGTCCAATCTCATGTGTCTCTGTTTGATCTTTTCGGATTGGCAGCTATCGCTCACGGAACTCTGCGTCCCTGTTATATTTCGGTATGATGTGTTTCTTGTCCTTTCTGGTTCTATGCAGACACAGGTAGATGAAGCATAGGCTTTTACCTGTATACCATTATAAAAGATTTGTAATTGTCTATGAGCCAATAAAAAATTCGAGCGGTCATAAATGTCACTGCTCGAAACTTTTTTTTTCTCGTCCACGCCATTCCGTCGACATCTGCTACTAACAGTGTCAAATGGAGCTGCGAAAAGTCAAAACTGCCCTCTGGCTAGAGTATCTTGCTGAAAGTTACGTTTTCCTCTCGTACCACTCCCTAGTCCTGTGGCTTTGGCATTCGTCTGACACTGTCAATTTGGGGCTTAATTAGCCGCTAATCTGAAGCGCAAATGACCCTGACCCCTTAATAAAAGTCGTAGAGCTTATATGGAATGACAACTTTGTTGCAGCGGCCCAGACCGAAATCAAAGTGAAATATACCGCAAATGAGATTCCAAGATGCCTACTCAGACATCTGACCCAAAGGATTATCCACATACAGCATAGAAGATCACCAAATAGCAAACTTGGATACCCAGGCTCACTCACAAGTACAGTAAAGCCTACTATGCTTTTATAAACCAAGCAAGTTTTGCTTTATATTAGCAATTTTATAGCACCATAGGACCGATGCCCTCGGTACTGCTTTTGCGAATCAGAATCAATCTTTTTTTTTCTGAGGATCCTCTCACTGTAGATTAGCCTGCAGGAGGCCATCTCTTATCTGCGCCGCTACATCCTTGACAGCTACAAGACCATGGGGGATGAACACTGAAGAGGACTTGGAGGAGGCCCCAATCTCCTTCATGGTGTCGAAGTACTGGACTACTGGGTGACCAGGACCATGTCCATGATGTCCTTGGCTGTGGTGCCTGGAACCTTCTTTGAGAAGGCGAGCACACTGTCCCTCAGCCCGTCCACAATGGCCTGACGCTGCCTTGCAATACTCACGCTAGCCAGCCAGCCTTGCAATACCCGCCCTTCTACATCGATAATGATAGTCCTATTTTTTTAACCTAGACTGGAGTGAAATAATTTATCGAATTAGTGAAGCTTCCAATTTGGATATGTGCTCCAGTAATGCAGTTCTTTCGGGCATAGATGAAGCATTTTTGGTATGTGCATGGTGCATGTCCTTCTTGTCTTTCCGAAATATGATCTTACTACCTCGGCAGATATGATGCCTGCACTTCAGTCAGTCAAAACTGTTCAAGTTTTGCCTTCAGCTGTTGCCATCTCTAGTCATTTTCATATGTACAATTTCTTAGCTTTATATGACCAAGTTAAATAGGTATTGGGCCTTTGCCATTATGGTGTAGAGACTACCTATCACTCAAATTCTCTCCAATGATACATAAAAAAGGGGCGTACCCAGTGCAGAGAGTTACCGCTCTGTGCGGGTCTGAGGAAGGGTGTCAGTGGCAAGCCTTACCCTCGCCTATGCAATGCGAGGAGACGGCGACTCGAACCCAGGACCTTCCAGGTCACATTGCGGTAAGACTCTACCGCTTGCACCAGGACCCGCCTTTCTCTCCAATGATACATAGATAGAAATATTTGTTTTTATTAAAGGAACAAGTTCTATTCCCCCATGTCACACATACATTGATAGTGATGGGAAAATGTACCGTGTTAGTAAAGGTGTGCCCGAGCAGGTATTAAGAAACTGGAGTGTAACATAGCTTCAAAAGCATTGCGTCATTTTGCTGTTTATAACAAGGTCTTATTGATCAACAAATAACATGCAGATTCTCAGCCTCGCCTACAATAAGTCGGAGATAGAGCGAAGAGTTTATGCTGCAATTGACAAATTTGCTGACCATGGACTTCGATCACTTACTATAGCATATCAGGTGGGTGAACTAAGAAGGATAGCCATTCAGAGTATGCTTAAACGTATGCTTCAAGGTTGTGTGTGTATCTAGGTTTCCTTTCGCAAACTTGTGCCAATATTTTCAGAGTGATTCATGAAAGGTACTGCTGTTTATATCTTTAAAATCACCAGTATAGAGGTCCCACATGTGTTTGTTCAGTGGAAACCATGGTTTCGGTCAAATCTCCTTCAAAAAAAGAACATGTATATATAGCTTCTAAAAGTTCTGAACAGGAAAATCACATCTGTTGTTGCATGAGCGTGGACAAATTCTGTATTGTGATTTAGAACTTTTAGATATTTTTTTGCAGTTGTTTTTGCATAATTCCGCCAAAGAGATGGTTGGCACTAAATAGTTTTCTTAATTCCATAATAATGTTCTTACGGCCTAATACTATGTGTATAACATTTCTCTCTGTTAGTTATGCTGTGACTAGGGAATTCTAACACTAAAATCAGCCGTGGTACTACATGTTTCATTGGATGTACATTGAATCTTTATTCTCCATATAATCATCTGATGTACACCGAACTTATTTTCTTATTGCCAGGTGATCAGCTGGCAATTGGGAAGGAACACAGGACGTCGCTTAGCCAGAGATACTAACATGTACCTTTGCTCTGCTTTGCAAGGACAGAACAAGGATGAGTCTATTGCTTGAAGCCATCAGCAACTACCCAGTTCTACCTGATTTATCATACAGACTATCAGCACACGTAATACATGCCTATTTATTATCCTCGGCTGTTTTCCGACTTGAACAACATATGTAATATACACATCCTCAATATATATTTACATAGCTTATTACTCAACACATTTTCTCCGTGCTCAAAATTTTGCCTGTACGTGCGCGCGATGACGTGCCCCCTACACTAGTTATTACTATATACTGCACGTGCGCAGCTCTGACTCACAGCACGCGCGCCGGAATGAACACACGTCTAATTATATATATAATTATTCGGCACCTAGAGATGATTAGAAAATTAAACATGCATGGAAGCAATGATCATATTCACCATGTTCGCTTGTTAGTTTCAGCCAGCCCAAACCAGTCAGCCAACAGTGTTTTCCTCTCACAACGAACCAGTACCAGCCAGTCCAAACCAGCCCAGAAACCAACCAGCGAACAGGCCGATTATATTCGACGGGATAGACGATCCGGTCATCATCCTGCAGATCTCTTCTAGGCCTCCTTCCTCCTTAGCTTACTGTGATTACGCCTACGGCTCACTTCTATATCCGCCTACTATGGGTTTTGAGGTGATGGAGGATTAATTGGAGGTGGGGTTTCTATAGAGTTATAAAGCATCTTTTTATTTGTTTTTCTCTCAACTCCATAGCAGAACTACGTGCCATTTTGCTATTATATTAAATAACTGAAAAGGAATCTTTTCCATTGCGAAAAGATAACCACTACTACAACAATTCTAAAAAAAAACACTACTACAAATAAGAGCCAGCTGGTTACTGGCGTGTGCTGGGTTTGGTCTCTTTCAAACTCTGTGCTGTAACTGAAATGTTATGGTCTTTTATGATAATGGAAGGCCGGGGCGATCTGCCCTCGAACTCTAAAACAAAAAAAAGCCAGCTGCAAAATACTTCGATGACCCTAGCGGTCAAACGTAGTGGAGTGCGTAGTAGAGTGTGCACAATCATTTCACTGTTCCAGCTTTCATGCATGGCTGTGTTCCAGCGTACGTACGTTAAGCTTGCTTAGCTAGCCCCTTGGCAGGATGTAGTCCACGTCCACCGGGCGTGCGTCCGGGCATCATCACCATCTAGGCCACCACACTCATCTCTCCAAACCAGCCTCCTCTCTTCTTTCTGTTACACAAAGGACAATTGATGCTCCCACCCTTCCAAATTATAGAACGTTTCGGCTTTTCTAGATTCATAGTTTTGCTACGCACCTAGATATATATTGTATCCAGGTACAAAGAAAAAACTATGTATCTAGAAATGCCAAAACGGCTTATAATTGAGAACAGAGTGTGGTACATGCCAACAAGTTACTACGAAACTTGTTGGACAGTTAGAGTAGGTTTCTAGAGGAATATTATTAGAAGATTTGGGGGTTTCCATATTGGTGTTTGCTATATAAATTGCACCACAGACACTTTGTGTACTCGTATTAGATGATTTTTCGATTTTAACGACGCTGCTTAATGAAGTTGTACATTGTTGAGTCTTTTCTTTATAAACTGTAGTTTGTCGATTGTTAGTTTCTTTGTTTTAGTTCTTGTAGTTGCTCGACCCCTTAGAAGTTGATGTCGTTGCTTACTCATTGTATTGTAAAGCCTAAGCTTTTTCTTTTTTAATATAAATAATCAACAGTTCTTTGAATTGGGTCATAAAAAAGTTTATTGATTTACACCCGCTGCATAATTAATGAACTTGCAGATGATTGTTAGTCAATGCACGAGTCAGTTAAAACAGTTGTAAAATGTCGATTTAACGAACTTGTAGATTGTCGGTTTCACCCTTGGCTTCATGCATTTACAGATTGTAGATTTACATCCATTTATTAACGCCATAGTAAATTGTCGGTTTGCACCAATTCATTAACGCCTTGTGGTAGATTGTTGATTTCCATATTGAGAACTTGTAGATTGCCGGTTCAGATATATTGCTTAACAAATTCGTAGCTTGTCGTTTCACCCTCTTACGACAAGGGCTATCTTGCTTGTCCATTTGTACATTTTTTATTTGCAAATTGTCGGATTCCATTTAACAAACTTGTAGCTTGTCAATTTTCGTCCTTGGCTTAACACATTTATAGATTGTGGGTTTGCAACCATTTATGTCGACAGAATATCATCGGTAGTCCTCCGAGGGGTATCCCACGAAGGTAGATTGATCGGCAGAGGAGCGTGAGATCAAGAACAAGAAGGCAACAGAGACACACGAGTTAGACAGGTTCAGGCCATCAGTATGACGTAATACCCTACTCATGTGGTCTGTTGGTTTATATTAGCTATAGTATGATATCGCATGAATTTGGAGGGGTCTCTGCCCGCCTTATATAGTCTAGGGAGCAGGGTTACAAGTCAGTTAGATCTGAGAGATAACCGAAAAGTAATAACTGATTACAGAAATCTTGGAATCATACATATCCTAACAGATCTCGTAGTATCTTCAGGATATCTTTCCATTGTCTTGTGGGAGGAGCCGAGTAGAGATGTACCCCACAAGGCTTCGTCTTGTGGGCCGGGCCGCCCCTAGGGGCGCAGCCCATGTGGTCTGCCGTGGGTATCCGAGGTCGTACCCCCCACGGCTGGTCCCCGAGCGCCTTATACTCGTTGTGCAACGCCGTCCTAAGCTTGTCCGAGCAGGTGCAAACAAAGCCGAGTAGTCAAACTCATGGTTCGACCACCACGATGAATTGTTGAACAGTTATGAGCAGTTGCTGAGCAGTTGTCGAGCAGCATAACCCAAATACGGCTTGCCATAAGGGTGTAAGGGGCTCAAGTTAGAATCAAAAATTTCTTCGCAGTGGACCAAGTGTGCCCACTTAGAGTCCGACCACGAGAATAGGAGATAGTCTTCTTCAACTTCAAGAGGCACGAAGTCTTCCAGATTTAAGCAAACACACTCACCATAAGATGAAGTGTGCCCACTTAGTCCCTGAGCCTGACAGTAGATGATGTAGTCATGTGGTGTTAGGGTCCTAAAGTAGAAGAATAATAGAAGACCAACCGAGCAGACAGCCGGTCCCCGGGTGTAGCCCCAAAAGCACATTCACCGCAAGGTGAAGTTGGCCCACTTAGTCCCTAAGCCTGATAGTAGATGACATAGTCATGTGGTGCCAGGGTCAAAAACAGCAGTCAACTTGCAAAAAACGGAATCGCGGAGAAATCACCAGAGTAACGGTTGTACAGTAGCAATTCCTGAGCCGTAACGGTTGGCGGAGGGGTCGGCGAATATTCAGTGGGCCATAACATATTGCGGAGATAAGTCAGCGATACGGGCCAAGGTTGCACAAAGGCCCAGGTAACGGCCCACCTTCAGTTGCAGTGGATTCAGGGTGGCGGAAATCACGAGAATGGTTCCCCAAAAACCCTCGAATGCGAAAGGGTGGGGAAAGTGCTTTATAACTGCGCCACCGCATCCCATGTTCCTACCTTTGCCATTTTGCCATTTCGTCTTCCTCCTCAGCCGTCACATTTCCAAATTCGCATCCACACTAGCTTCCGCCATCAAACCCTAATTAGATCTGAGAGATGGCACCGAAGAAGGGAGCTGCCAAATCAAAGAAGACGAGCCCCAAGAAAGCGAGCGCTGAAGCTCGGCAGTGACGAAGAGTGGGTGCCATCGCGAATGGGAGAAGCAGAGCTCAATAGATTGGTGGAAGCTGGTGTTCTTCCTGACCGTGCTATCGCCAGATGGCGGCCAGCCCTCGGTGAGCCCTTCCCAACACCTCATACCGATGAAGTGGTGGTATTCGAGGATTATTTCTGGCGTGGGTTGGGATTTCCTGTTCATCCATTCCTGAGGGATTTGATGGAGCTTTGGGTGGTTAGTCTATGCAATCTCCACCCAAATACCATTTTACATATCTCTATCTTCATCCATTTCTGTGAGGCATATCTCAGAATCCTTCCCACTTCAACCTCTTCCGTCACCTGTTCTGGCTAAAGAAGAGAGGCGGCGGTGGTTCCAAGGTGGTCGGTAGAGTGTACCTTCAGCTACGCGAATGGAATGGCTGGGGAGTACCTTACTGTGCCGCTAAACACATCACTGAAGAACTAGAACACCAGGTGGTTCTACATGAGATAGAGCCATCCGGCTGTCCGCTGTGATACCAACCATATCCCGGAGAGCCAGAAGAGCTAGTCGGAGATGCCCAGCAGCGCTGACATGGAGCAAGTAAGGGAGCTCCTTAACTTAATAAAGGGTGTGAAGACCAACGGCAGATTGGTGGCGGCGAGTTTTATAGTGCGCCGCGTTTAGGCCCTGTAAGGAGAGAGCCCACCCCACCTTTGAATTCAAAGGAGAGACTAACAGAACCTGGGAGAGGCCGAAGATGCTGTCGAGGGATGTTGTGAAAGAGCAGGCTGCAGAGCTATTCGCTTTGTTTGCCTCATTTAATATGTTAGGGTATACGAAGCCCTTTAACTACAAGAATCTGTCTCCTCAGGTAAATATCTCAGTTGTAAGCTCTTGATGCTTTGTACCTTTTGTCATTTCTGAGCATTGGACTGATTCACTTATGTGAAGATCCACTCGCAGGATAGGACAGTGTACTTCTTAGGCATGCCGAGGCGTGAATGGCCGAAAGGAGTAGATTCCTGGCCACCACCGTGGCCAAAGGAGGACACCGTCAGCATCTTGTCGGAGAGTCCATCCCTAGTGTCGAAGAAAATCTGAGGGAAAAGGGCAGCGGCAGACAAGCCGGCCCAGAAAAAAGAGAAAGACGGTGGCTACCGCTCCCCTCAAACCAGGCGGCATCTCGCTTGGTGGCGACTAGACCACTCGAACACAAAGGACCGTGGTGTTCGAGTGGTCGGATGACGATGAAATTTCGGTGGCTGCTCCATCGAGCACTGAAGCACCTCCGTGCAACAGGCGCACAGAAGAACAATTGAAGGGAAGCGAAGAATTCCACGAGCAGCGAGCAAGGAGAGTCCCTGCGCAGCAGGCGACGAACGCCTCCGTGGAGCAAGTGATGGGAGTCCCCAAGCAGCATACAGTGGAAGTCCCGGAGCGACGGACAGAACAGAGGCCAACGGTGGAGGAGATGGCACGTCCACCCCAAAGCATGGGAGTTGGCCCCACGGCCATGCCTGGGGGCTTAAGTGGGCAGCGCCGATTCAAGAAATTGTATCGATAGACCAAACCATAAGTATACTTGCCTTCGAGTTTCTTTGCTGTCGTTTCTTAGCTTTTTTGGCTACTAACGAGATGATCTGATGCAGTGCAAAGCATGTGGAGGATCTGACCCCGCCCATCCGGACTGCCGAGCAATCAAAGGCTGGTCCCGGAGCAGAAAAAGTGCCAGTTTTCCCCATGCTGGAGTCCCTAGTTGCTCGGCAGCCTGTGGAGGAGTCAACCATAGCTACTAGCGGACTTGGCGATGGCAAGAGGTTAGTTGATGGATCGGCGACAATGCCCGGGGCAATGGTAGAAACCACCGGATCTCTGGGAGCAGAGGCTGGAGCCACCGATGTCGCGTCGATGTTCAGAACGGAGGGGCCTGCGGTGCTGGAGGAGCAGGCAGCCCTGCCTAAGGTGTCGGAGGGTGTGGTCGGACACGCTATCCAGCAACCAAGCCCCCATGTGGTGCATCCAGCTGCGGTGGAGGAGGACAAGGTGGAAGAGATCGAGCGTGCTGAACCTCGACCCCAATCTGTCCGAATCCTCCACAAGCACGGCGATGAGGTGGTGGTTGTTGAGGAGGAGGACACCACTAGGGAGACGAGGAGACTAAAGTCTACCATTGCTAGTGTGATGAAACAAATCGAGGTCGGTACTGCATCTAGAGAGCTTGTCTTCGACGTTGGAGATTGGAGTTCGTCATTATCTTTGTGCATTTGTAGGGGATAACCCAAACTGCCGAGCAACGGCACCAGTTGATAAAGAGGATGGAGCCCCTTGCCGAGGAGAACAAACAACTCAAGGCGGCAATGAACCTCATGGAGAGAAAGATCCAGAAGGCCTAGCGCGAGCGAGACCTTGCAGAGTCCAACACACGGGACCTAGAGTACTAGAAAGGCATCTTATCCAAGCGGCTAGCAACCGTGTTCGAATAGCTGCGGAGCAAGTCCAAGCAGCTGGCCACTATCTCCAAGCAACTGATGAGTGCTTCCAAGAAGTTGGAGTAGCTGCGGAAAACCTCTGAGCAGAAGAAAGGTATGTCATATCGGCGAATGTGCTTTGGATTGTTGAATAGCTATATCTTTTGTGGTGAATGTTGTGCTTGTAGAGCAAGACGCGGAGCTCGGCCAACTGCACCAGGCCCTCGAACAACTCTGAGAGGAGAAGGCGAAGGAGTCGAAGTGAGCAGGCAAATTGGCCGAGGAGCTGAAAGGTGAATACCTCTTGGTCGGAGTTACTATTGAAGTAGTTTCCTTGTATGATGGAACATTATAACGCTTGCAGGCTACCATCATAAAGCCAAGGCACAGTTTTATGTGCTGGTGTAGGAGGCTAGGACCCAAAAGGATAACTTCGATGCTGTAGTTGTTGCAGTTACACCGGTGCTCGACTGCATCGACCTAGAACTGGCTCCTTAGCTCAACGGTAGGCGACAACGTTCGGACACCATTGTCCAGAGGTGTAGAGCAACGTGGGAGAACTTCAAGAGCTTCAACCGCGACGCCATTGTGACCGCCGTTGCTCACTGCCCTTGTGGTGGTTCGATCCCACTACCCAGCCATCAACCTTCAGGCAGATAGGGGGTGGGTTCACCGAAGGGCTGAGCGAGGCGGAGACTCAACAGCTAGAGGATGAGGTGGAGGACACAGTGAAAAAACTGGCCAGCGATATAGACCTGTTCGGTGAGACGGACGGTGATGGTGGAGCACAGTGATCTGCTCGGAGGGTATTGTCTGTAACATCTTTAGAGGATTGTTAGAACACGCGAGAGTGCAGAAAACATTTATGTATCTGATATAAATGTTATAAACTGCATGTGCATGCAGTTTGCTGGCATTTCAGTGAAAAAAATCTTTGTAGTTTTAACCATAATGCAATTATATGTAGTATAAGTAGCGTCCGAGCAGTTAGCTCGCTACTGAGCCTTATGGCCTTCGCTAGCCCCCAGTCCATAACATCGAGCGCGGAGCCCATGCACGTGTAGGAGTTGCAGGCGTGACCAAGGAACCATAGCCGACCACCCATAACATAGAGCGCAGAGCCCGTAGCATGTGTAGGGAGAGATCGGAGACTGGGTCTTCTCCATAGAGCATAGAGCAGAACATCTACTGCTCGGCGGTTGGCAAAATAAAGCGTAGTATAAGTGGTGTCTGAGCACTTAGTTCTTTACTTAGCTCTCGGCCTTGGCTAGCCCATAGTCCATAACGTCAAGCGCGGAGCCCATGGACATGTAGGAGGAACAGGCGTGACCAAGGAACCACAGCCGACCACCCATAACACAGAGCACAGAGCCCGTAGCACGTGTAGGGAGAGATCGGAGACTGGGTCTTCTCCAAAGAGAACAGAACAGAACGTATGTTGTTCACTGATCAGCGAAATATCTTGGAGATTTGGAGCAAAATGTTTGGCGATTTGGAGAAACGTGTTTGGCTAAATACGTTGGCGGTTTGGAGAAAACATGTTTGGCGATTTGGAGAAAACGTGTTCGGCGACAACGTTGGAGATTTGGAGAAACGTGGTCGACGCAGGTTATGGCGATTTCGTATTGGAGTTCATCATGGAGTAGCATAGAGCTCGACGAACCATAAGTGGAGATTAAACCATAATGGAAGAAAAAGTGGAGACAAATTATGGAGACCAAAACTTTATTCATCATAAAGTGGAGAGTACATATCTAGGGGCAGTTTCAAGGATAGAAACGTATGAGGTGCTCGATGTGCCATGAGTTGGGAACATCGATTCTAGTCTAAGTCACATAGGCGATAAGACCTTGGTCGGGTAACCTCTTTGACGACGTAAGGCCCTTCCCATGGGGAGGAGAGTTTGTGCATCCCTTCGTTTTTTTGTTTCCTGTGGAGAACGAGGTCGCCAACAGCGAATGAACGTCCTTTAATGTTGCGGTTGTAGTACCTCTGCAAGCCTTCTAGATACTTGGCTATGCGGAATGCAAGTGATTAGGCATTCTTCCATTGGCCCTATCGATGTCCTCTATCCGAACAAGCTGCGGCTTGCTCTTCATCATAAGTTTCCACCCTAGGTGCTCGGAAGGCAATATCCGCTGGTAGTTTGGCTTCTAAGCCATAGACCAAGAAATATGGAGATACCCCGGTGCTGCGACTAGCTTGAGTGCATAGTCCCTAGACTACAGCTGGTAGCTCCTTGAGCCATCTGCCTAGATGCTTTTCTTCTTTCTGATATAGCCTCTTTTGAGGGCATCAAGGATCATGCCATTCGCCCGTTCGACCTGGCCGTTGGCTCTAGGATGGGCAACGAAGACATACTTGATAGAGATGCATCGGTCTTCGTAGAAGTCCCAAAAGTGGTGGCCAGTAAACAGTAGTTTCGAGGTTGGTGATGATGCTGTTCGAGGAGACCAAATCTGTGGATGATATCTTCGAAGAGCTCGATAGCTTTCTTTGCAGTAGCCGAGACGAGCGGTTTATACTCGATCCACTTGGAGAACTTGTCGATGGCGATGTATACATATCAGAAACCACTTGGCACTGGCTTGAAAGGCCCAATCATATCCAGTCTCCTAGCATGCGAAGGGCTAGGAAGCTAGGATGGTCTGCAGCTCTTGTGCTGGCACGTGTATCTGCTTGGCAAAAAATTGGAATCCTTCACAACGTCGGACGAGGTCTTCTGCATCGAAGATGGTCGTGGGCCAATAAAAACCTAGCTTGAAAAGCTTTGCCAACTAGTGTTCTCGAGGCCGCGTGGTTGCCGTAGGAACCAGAGTGAATTTCGAGAAGTAGCTTCACTCCGTCTTCTTGGGTGATGCATTTTTGCAGTATCCCTTCCTTGGCACTTTTCCTCATCAAGTTGTCATCCACCAGCACATAATGCTTGCTTCGACAGATTAGGCGTTCGATTTTAGTCTTATCGGTGGGTACTTCGGCGCTGGAGAGGTACTTGATGAACTGTTCCCTCCAATCGGTGGCCGGCAAAGGTACCGTAAGTACTAGCTGTTCGGCGGGGGGAACTTCCTGAATTTCCTTATCTTCCTTAATGGATGGCGCAAGAAGATCTTGAACGAAGACCCCCGAGTGGAATCACGGTGCGAGAGGAGCCTAACTTGGATAGGTGATCGGCGAGCTGATTTTGATTGCTGTACCACGTGGTGGTACTCGATACCGTAGAACTTCCCTTCAAGCTTCCTGATTTTAGCGCAATATGCATCCATCTTGTCTGCTGGAGCAAGACCAGTCTTTGTTGAGCTGGTTGATGACCAGCGTAGAGTCCCCATATACCATGAGGCATTTAAGGCCATGCTCAACGGCTATACGGAGCCCGTGGAGACATGCTTCATATTCAGCGGCATTATTGGAGGCCGGAAAGTGTATCCGAAGAATGTATCAGAGCTTATCCTTGGTCGGCATAATGAAAAGAATGCCCACACTAGCACCGTTGATGTTAAGGGCGCCATCAAAGTACATCACCCAGTGCTCAGGGCAGGTGGCGGCGATGGGCTCTTGTATCTCGGTCCACTCAGCGACGAAATCAGCAAGCGCCTGAGACTTGATGGTAGGCCTGCTTCTGAATTGAATGGAATAAGTGCCAAGCTCGATAGCCCACTTGATGATATGGCCATTGGCCGCTTTGTTGTGGAGGATGTCCCCCAAAGGGAACTCAGTGACCACGGCAATCTTGTAATACTCAAAGTAGTGACGGAGCTTACGCGAAGTAATCAGGATGGCGTACAGTAGCTTCTGGACCTAAGGATAACGAGTCTTGGGCTTGTTAAAAACCTCGCTGATGAAATATACCAGAAGTTGCACCTTATAGGCGTGCCTGGCCTCCTCATGTTTGACCACAATGGTTGTGCTGACAATGCGAGAAGTAGCAGCGATATAGATCAGGAGAGTTTCATCTAGACGTGGCGCCATCATGATCGGAGGCTTTGTTAGGAACAACTTAAACTGCTCGAAGGTTGTGTCTGCCTCTTTCAACTAGAAAAAATGCTCAGAGGCCTTGAGGAGTTTGAAGAACTATAGCCCTTTTTCACCAAGGCACGATATGAAGCGGCTTAAAGCATCCATGTAGCCTGTAAGCTGCTGTATATCCTTGATGCATGTTAGCCATTTCATGTTGGTGATGGTGGAGACCTTGTCAGGATTGGGCTCAATGCCTCATGCGCTGACAATGTAGCCTAGGAGTATACCGGATGGAACTCCAAAGATGCACTTTGAAGGGTTCAACTTCCATCGGTGCCTTTTAAGGTTGGTGAACGTTTCTTCGAGGTCGGCGATAAGATCATCGGTGGTCTTGGACTTGACGACCACATCGTCGATGTAAGCTTCGATGTTGTGGCCGATCTGTTGATCGAGGCACATCTGGATAGACCTTTGATAAGTCACCCTAGCGTTCTTAAGTCCAAAGGACATGGTGGTGTAGCAATATGCACCGAAGGGCATGATGATCGACATCTTGATTTGGTCTTCTTCCTTAAGGGAGATCTGATGATAGCCACAGTTACAATCAAGGAAGGAGAGTAGTTCACAGCTGGTGGTGCAGTCTATGACTTCGTCTATCCAAGGCAGACCGAAGGGGTCTTTAGGGTAGTGTTTGTTAAGATCAGTGTAATCAACGCACATTCTCCACTCTTTATTCTTTTTTTGAACAACAACAGGGTTTGCTAACCACTCAGGATGATACACTTCTTTTATGAATCCAACAACTAAAAGCCATTTTATTTCTACCCTAATAGCCACCTTCTTGTCTGGTGCGAATCGGTGGAGTTTCTGCTTGATCGGTTTGGCGGTCAGTGAGACATTCAAGGAGTGCTTGATCTTCTCCCATGGTACCCCTGGCATGTCTGTGGGTTTCCAAGCAAACACATCGGTGTTGGCATGTAGGAAGGAGACGAGCGTGCTTTCCTATTTGGGGTTAAGGTGAGCCCTAGTCTTCACGGTCTTGGAGGGGTCGTTGAGGCCAAGGCTGACCTCCTTGATTTTCTTGGACTTGGCAAAGGCACGAGGAGGCTCCAGCTCTGGGATCTCCATGTCGTCGGTGGGCACCATCTTGGCTTCGGTGACCACGCTAGCGATCTAGATGGAGAGGTTGGTGGCTTCGGCGAGGGTGAGACTCTCTATCTCGCAGGCATAGGCGATGGAGAGGTTGGCCCACAAGGCCAGAACTCCTGCTGGCAAAGGCATCTTCAGAACTAGATACGCATAGTGTGGTATAGCCATGAACTTAGCTAGAGCTGGCCGACCAAGTATGGCATGGTAGGCGGTGTTGAAGTCGGCGACGTAGAAGTTGATGTGTTCGACACGGTAGTTGCTTGCCATGTCGAACTGTACTGGTAGGGTGATCTCTCCAAGCAGGTTTGGAGGCCCTGCCAGGTATCACACCCCAAAAGGAGGAGTTAGAGGGTGTGAGATCTGATAACCTGAGGCCCAGCTCCTTTAGGGCTCTAGCAAAGAGAAGATTCAGAGCGCTCCCACCGTCAACGAGCACTTTTTTGAAAAGCACCTTCTGGACGGTTGCATCGAGGATGAGGGGGAAATTGCCCTATGTAGGGAATGTCCGCCCACTGGTTGGCCCTACTGAAGGTGATGGGGACCGCTGAACCATGGGCGATAGCTGGGGTTGGCGATGGCATCTTCCATAGTGACGACAAGCACCCTGCCGTGCGGCGAGCTTCCATTCCCTTCTGCTCTCTGGTAGAAGCGAGGCCCCTAAAGATGGTGGCGACCACCTTGTCATGGTCCTAGAAGGCATTGTCATTGCCCCTAGGTGGTTGGTGGCCTCCGGCTCCGTTGTTGGTGTCGTCGTCTAGCTTTTTGTCCTAGAACTCCTTAGCCAACCCAAGGCAGTTCTTCATCTTATGCTTGGCGTTCTTGTGGAGAGGGCATGGGCCATTGAGGATCTTCCTATATTGCTCATTGTAGTTGCACTTGGCCTGAGGTTCATTGATGGCTAGTGACGATGTGGTCTGGCCGGCGGTGGTGATTTTGGCTAGGCTTGGGTCCTATAGGCCGATCACGGACCGTTGTCACGATGGTAACTTCGGTCATCGTAGCGGCGGTCATTGTGGCGTCGTTCATCGGGGTAGTCATCGCAGCGGCATGTTGGGCAATGAGTCCCCACATCCTCGTTGAAGCGCACCTTGGCTTCCTCAGCGTCGATGTACTGGTTGGTGGTCGTGATCATCTCGCCAATCCTTGTGGGCGGCTTATGATTGAACTTGGAGCAAAGCTCATGGTGGTAGAGTCCTCAGATGAAGGCGGTGATGACCTCAGCTTCCGTGCTATTGGGAATAGAATTCCTCATCTCAGAAAAGCGTTAGATGTAGCTACGCAGGAGCTCGGATGGCTTCTGGTTGATACGGTTTAGATCATCATTGGTGCCCGGTCGAGTACACGTAGCCATGTAATTGTCGGTGAAGACTTTTTCAACTCTTCCCAGGATCCGATGGAGTCTGGGGTAAGGCTTGTAAACTAGCTCATGGCGGCTGTCATAAGCATGACGGGAAGATAGTTCGCCATGACACTGGTGTCTCCTCCTATGGCGCGGACAGCAGTGGCATAAGCCTGCAGCCACTGTGTTGGGTTCATCTTTCCTTCATAGGGCTCGACCCTAGTGATCTTGAAACCATGGGGCCACTGGAGTGTTCGGAGAGCACTTGTGAATGCTAGGGGCCCCTCGGGGTTGTCGGCGCCATTGTCTGCAACGTTGCCATTAGCAAGCGACGCGAGAGCTGAGTTCGGGTTACCGTACTCTTGCTCGTACTCTTGGCGGCGGTGTACTTCGTCTTCATGGCAACCGAAGCGGCGTTCGTCGATACGTCGTCATGCATCTTGGAGATTGTTGAGGTGCACTCAGACGTCCCGGTCGACCTCCTGGTCGGGTTGGCGGTGATGTTCGATGTGGTCTCCCCTGGCTCTGCCCTGTAGGGGTTGCCTGTCGTCGCGGTGCTAGTCGGTGAAGTGACTTAGGCGGCGATTGAATCTTGTGGCGACTGATCGGCGAATCGAGGTTGTGGAGTAGGAAGGTCTTTGATCCTAGTGGATCTCATTGACCTGAACAATGCATCCGCTTTGAGCATTGATGATGACCCTAGCGACCTTTGGTGTTTACTAGGAGCCGAGGCGAGCTCATTGGTGGCCATGGCCAGGTTGGTGCTTGGAGTGTTGTAGATGTCAGTGGCCGTCAACGCTGGAGAAACTCGTCATTGAGGTTGCGCTGGAGGCGACCTTCCTTACGAGTCAAGCTACTAGCTCGTCCATCGCAAGGGTAATCTCGTTTGCTCGGTGTTGTGTGCGGTTGATGTTTCGGTTCTCACTGAGTGGCAGTGTTCCTCCTCCGATTTCGCCGTTCCGAGGGGGCTAGTCGACACCTAATGTTGAAGATTGCGCCACCATGGAATGGAGGGAGAGGAAGTTGCTCGATGAAGGTTTCGGTGAGGGTCTCCAGTAAAGCCCTAGGACTCAGAGCCCAGATTCTCCTCTAGGGATGGTCTGGAGGGACGCTCCAGAGCATCGGTCCGACGTGGAGCATGTTGATGGCTGGCGGAGGCTAGGTCGGCAATCTGATTGGTGTGAGGGTGGATGTCTCCCACCTGGTTGGCGAATTTGCCCCTTAGGGCATCTTGGAAGGTGGTGGTGACATTGGCGAGCTCGAAGGGCAGAGTCGCCACTCCTAGAGTTTTCCGAGCAGCCTCCAGCAGATCTGTTTCAGAGGATGGTCAGCGCTAGACCAGAGTGTCCAGAGCCGATTCGGCGATGGAGAGGCAATCGGCAAGCTTCAGACCAACCTGATCGATGGATGCGATTAGATCGTGGTTGTTGATCCGCCTCCTCTGGTAGCAAGGAAGCGAGCGGTGAGTTGTTGATGAAGGTGACCTCGAAGGTGGTTCCGATATTGGACCTATAGTTGTAGGTGCGGGGGTGATCGGTGTAGAATCGATCTACACCGGGTTGAGGAGCTCTCTGACTCTGTCAGCGTTGATGATCCATGAGATCGATCCGACCATGGAGATCTGGCTGGGCTGCAGGAGGGGTGAAGAGCGTGCGAAAAAACCATCTTGTTCGAGAAGGAAATAGAACGCACGCCCCTACCTAGCGCGCCAACTGTCGATAGAATATCGTCAGCAGGCCTCCGAGGGGTATCCCACGAAGGTAGATTGATCGGTAGAGGAGCGTGAGATCTAGAACAAAAAGGTAATAGAGACACACGAGTTAGACAGGTTCAGGCCGTCAGTATAACATAATACCCTACTCCTGTGGTCTGTTAGTTTGTATTAGCTATCATATGATATCGCATGAATTTGGAGGGGGTCCCTGCCCACCTTATATAGTCCGAGGAGCAGGGCTACAAGTCGGTTAGATCTAAGAGATAACCGAAAAGTAATAACTGATTACAGGAATCTTGGGATCATACATATTCTAACAGATCTCGTAGTATCATTAGGCTATCTTCTCGGTGTCTTGCGGGAGGAGCCGAGCAGAGTCATACCCCGCAAGGCTTTGTCTTGTGGGCTGGGTCACCCCTAGGGGGCGTAGCCCATGTGGTCTGCCGTGGGTATCCGGGGTCATACCCCCCACAATTTATTAACACCATGGTAGATTGTCAGTTTGCACCCATACATTAAAGACTTGCGGTAGATTGTCGGTTTCCATTTGAGAACTTGACAATTGTCAGTTCACATACATTTCTTAACAAATTTGCAGTTTGTCGTTTCACCCTCTTACAACAAATACTATCTTGCTTGTTCATTTGTACATTATTTCTTAGCAAATTGTCAGATTCCATTTAACGAATTTTTAGATTGTCAGTTTTCATCCTTCGCTTAACACATTTACAGTTTGCAACCATCTATTAATGACATGGTAGATTGTCGGTTTGCACCCATTCAGTTGATGCCTTGTAGGTAGATTGTAGGTTTCCCTTTTGAGAACTTGTAGATTGCCAATTCATATATAATGCTTAACAAATTTGTAGTTTGTCGCTTCACGCTGTTATGACAAAGACTATCTTGCTTGTGCATTTGTATTATTTGCAACTTGTCAGATTCCATTTAGCGAACTTATAGATTGTTGGTTTTCGCCCTATGCTTAACGCGTTTACACATTGTCAGTTTGCAACCATTTATTACCACCATGTGATAAATACATAACACGTGGCTACCTAAATCCTAGGATTAGCATCATGATAGTACTGTTAACCCATGACCGAATTTCCTAATCGGCCAGGGGCTCGGGGGCTATACCCAGCGGGTGCGCTAACGCACCCCCACTAGATATCGAGAAAGGCTCGTAGGGCCCAAGATAGCCCAAGCGACGGGTGGCCTCGTCATTCACGAAAGGTGCCTTTGGCCGATTGTCGGGTCGAGATGGCAGACTAGAGGGGGCGTGAATAGTCCTTTTAAAAAATTAATCACGCTGGCTAACCGAAATAAATGCAAAATTAAAATTATCGGTCTATCCAAGACTAAACCCCTCTATCTAAGTTCTCAAGGATCTTATAAAAATCCTAAATAAGCAACTAAGGTGTCGGGCTAGCTAGAGCTCACCAAATTAATTCTAGAAGCAAGGTCACACAAACCTATGCAACTAGTACTTCAAACAACGGGGGAGCTCCAACACAAACTAGTATGCAAAAGCATAAAGCCTAAGATCACTAGCAATGCTTAATAACAAGGCTACTCAAGCCAAATTAAAGAGCTCAAATTATTTAGTTACACCAACTAAGCAATGTACCTAGCAAGGCTACACAAGCCAACTAGTTACACAAGGGAGCGACTTCTATGCTACATAAGTAAAGAAGGCAACTAGCAAGCTACTAAAGCTAAACTAGTCACAAGAGCAACTACACAAGCACAATATATATATATATATATATATATATATATATATATATATATATTAATAAATACAAGCTTGTGTAATAAGATTGCAAACCAACGGAAAGAACAATGTTGACACGGTGATTTTTATCCCGAGGTTCACTTGTTTGCCAACAAGCTAGTCCCCATTGGGACAAGCTCCAAGGTTGCCACCTGGTTCTCTTGCTAGTGGTGACCTACAAGTCATACTCTCCCACGTGGAGTGCTTACCACAAGCTCTAGCACTTTGACATAGTCGGACCATTTGTCGCCCTTCGCAGTCTCTCTCTACTAGAGTTGCTCTTTGTGGCTCCCGTAGGGCAAGCACAACACCCCTCACAATCACTTCTCTAGAGCACCACACAAGCTTCCTTGCGTGCTTCAACGAAGATCACGCCACCAAGTCATCTAGAAGGTGGCAACCTCCAAGAGTAACAAGCACCACCAGCTTGCAACTCGAACACCTAGTGTCACTCGATGCAATCTCATGATGCAACGCACTAGAATCACTCACTCGCAATTGATTCGCACTCTTGCAAGCACAAATGAGTTAGAGGGCTCCCAAGTTGAGCACACACAAGGGACAACACATCCCCAAGGTGCTCAACCTAAGCCTGAGCAACCCTCTATTTATAGCCCAAAGGCCAAATAGAGCTAGTTGCTCAAAACTCATCCATGCAGGCTCTAGACCGAGGGTTCGGACCATGCCTCACTAGGGCCTAGAGCATAGGATCTCGCCACATGTCCCCTGCATTTGAAGCCGACTGTTGATCTCCAATAGCTACTTCACACGCGCAGCAACACCTCCGGATCAGACTCAGAACAGAGCATCCGAACCAACGAATAGTAGAGTCTAGAGCACTCTAGAAACTACATCGAGAGCTCCAAATGCTCTAAACCGAGTCCGATCAGTGCCTTCGAACCATGTGCCAGAGTATGGAGCTCCCACTGCTCGCATGTCCGTCTTGCCATGTGTCCTAGGGTCACCAACCTAGACCCTCACACCTTGGTCCAAACCCTCTGGACACCAAGGGTCCAGAGCTACCACGCTGTTGCTGCCCTCGGTTGGACCGTCATGACTTGGTTTGGACCCTGCACGCCATCAGGGTCTAGAGCTCGCCCGACTACTGTGCAGGCAAGGGTTTGGGTCTGAACCCAAAGTCCATGGTCTGGCCTTCTCACTGACTAGGGTACAGAGCCCCTAAGACACCTCCTATCATTTCCAAATTCTTTTCCTTTGTAAATATGCCAATGCCACCAAGTATACACCACCATGTGCAAGTGTGTTAGCAATTTCACAAACATTTTTAAAGGATTAGCACCTCTTTTCTCCATGCCACTCGATCCTAGCAATGATACAAAGTTAGATAACTTGAGTGACACTAGACGATCGATATGTAAACAAGTTTGCCCCTCTTGATAGTATGGCCTATCTATCCTAAACCCGGTTATGCACTTCTCTACACAACCTTTGACCGGTGAAATGAAATTCTCTACCAATATACCTTTGCTGTTGCTCATTCCATTTTATCTCCTCCAATGTTGATGCAACACATGCACCAACCTCGATCAACAAATGATATCCACTTCATATCATCACTTGACTTTATTGGCTCATCGATCTTGACCTCAGCTTGCTCTTCACCGTTGCTTCGGTTCATCGGCGCCTAAGTCTTTGCTTCAAGCTTCCCCGCCACATAAGTTTATCACTTCAAAGCCCTCTGACTTGCCCTTCATGCTTGCAACCAGTCCATCAAGCCAAGCCTCATCTTGATCTTCTCAACCTATTCACATAATTCCATGTCATGTCTCATATACAATGAGCTCCTTCATAACATGTGTGAGCCTTGCAACATTTCTAAGCCATTTCCACTTTCATGGCATGTGTTGCTCACATAAGTGTACCTATGGACTAATCACCTATGTATCTCACATAACATATATTAGTTCACCTTTGTTGTCACTCAATTACCAAAACCAAACAAGGGACCTTTCACCGATCCAGTGAACATGTCCCTCGCCTAGGAATCTAGGGGCTCACCCTAAATCCTTGGTGTGGATGCCCGTGATATCTACTATAGGTGCCTTAGTGGTAATGGGCTCATGTCCTATCGTCCCAACCAAACCTCGGCATGCATCAACAATGCTTGGAATCTTCTAACGAACTTAAGGAGACTGACACATGGATAGAGTTGTAGCACCCACGGCCCTAGCAGAGCGTTGTCACCTCGCTCCAGCGAGGCTTTGTCTTGGCCACTCCCGGCAAGGGGTCATGCCCAAGGCGTGATGCAACACGACAGGGAAATGTACAGTCTCTTTGCCCCAATGAAGAGATGATGGTGTGGGACCCCATGTTAGTCTTTCTTGGGGCTTCTCTTTGTTGACGTGCGACAGACGCCAAGAGAAGAGCAGACCCGGGAGAGACACAATGACATCTCCAGGGTCTGACGACCGGCTCCAAACCTTAGCAAGCGACATCATGGAAGGTTCTAGCGTTGTCATCCACGACCATGAAGGAAGACAATGTCGGACGCCTCCAACGACTCCAAGACTAGGAACATGAACCCTTGAGCTCACTTGCCAACCAAGGAAGCCACCAGACTCATAAGCCCAAACTAGGATAAACCTTCCATGTCTCGAGTACGTGCCAACCACCAAAGTCCCACACATCGATCCACTAATCAATCCTCTAATTGGGATTGCAACCATTTATTAACGCCATGGTAGATTGTCGGTTTGCACTACATTAACGTCATGCGGTAGATTGTCGGTTTCCATTTTGAGAACTTATAGATTGTTGGCTCACATATATTGCCTGACAAATTTGTAGTTTGTCATTTCACCCTCTTATGACAAGGACTATATTGCTTGTTCATTTGTACATTATTTCTTTGCAAATTGTCAGATTCCATTTAACGAAACTTGTAGATTGTCGGTTTTCATCATTTGCTTGACACATTTACAATTTGGAAAAAGTCTAATTAACCCCCTCAACTATTGGTAGTTGTCTACTTCACCCCCTCACCTATAAAACCAGGTATTCTATCTCTTCAAACTATTGAAAACTATCTAAATAACCCCCTGACACGGTTTTGAAAGTGGTTTTGCTGACGTGGCATATTAAAAAGTCTATATAACCCCCTAACATACCAATAGTTGACTACATAGCCCCCTCAACTATAAAATGTGATATTGTAGCTCTTAACACATCTAATAATGTTCAAATGATGGTCATGTAGGGTCAGTTGGACACTGTATCCCACCACACTAGTCCTAAGCACACATGCTTGCACATAGGCCTATCGACTGCCTCCCCCTTGACGACATTGAGCACATGCACTATGCTTGCGCCCTTATCATCTGGATCCTCCCACATCCTCACCCCTCTCACTTTCTTCTCCTATGGCTACCTCCCACATTCCCTGCCCCTCTCGCTTTCTCCTCTTATGGCTACCTAAAAAATTAAAGGACGACTAGATGAACGATGTGGGAGGGGATGAACGACGACGTAAGTGTGGCGTGCTTGAGCTCAATGACACCAATGAGACGATGAGTGATGAAAGGTGGAGCAAGAGACAAGATGTCACATGCTGCTCATTGAGCGGTGGGTCAGTCTAGAAAGAGTAGGGAGGTGGAGGTAACAAATGGCCTATGTGCAAGCATGTGTGTTTAGGCCAGTGTGGCGGGAAACGGTGTTCAAACTGACCATAAAGACCATTTGGTTAGCCATTTAAACATTATTTGATGCTTTACAGGCTATAATATCATATTTTATAGTTGAGGGGGTCATGCAATCAACCCTTGATAAGTTATGGGGTTATATAGACTTTTTAATATGTCACGTCATCAAAACCACCATCAAAACTGCTTCAGGGGGTTATTTAGACGATTTTCAATAGTTTGAGGGGTAGAATACTTGGTTTTATTGGTGAGGGGGTTAAGTAGACTTTTTCCTTTACAGTTTGCAACCATTTATTAACAACATGGTAGATTGTCGGTTTGCACCTATTCTTTGACGCCTTATGGTAGATTGAAGGTTTCCATTTTTATAACTTGTGTAGATTGTTGGTTCACATATATTGCTTAACAAATTTGTAGTTTGTCGTTTCACCCTGTTATGACAAAGACTATCTTTCTTGTCCATTTGTACAATTTTTCTTTGCAAATTGTCTGATTCCATTTAACAAACTTATAAATTGTTGATTTCCTCCCTTTGCTTAACACATTTATAGATTGTTGGTTTGCAACCATTCATCAACGCCATTTGATGAATACATAACACTAGGGTTACCTAAATCCTTGGGTTAGCATCATGACAGTATGATTAACTCCTAACCGACTTTCCTAATCAGGCCCAAGGCTCAGGGGCTACATCCAACCGGTGCGCTCACATGCCCCCGTCGGATATCATGAAATGCTCGCAGGGCTCAAGATAGCGTGGGCGATGGGCAGTCTCGTTGTTCATGAAAGGCACCTTTGGCTGAACCAGCAAACACAGTCCCTCACCCAGGAATCTAGGGGCTCCCTAGGAGCTCGACGTAGGCCTCCCTAAAGTGTCCAGCGCCAATGCCCATGACTAACTAAAGGTGGCTCTATGGCAACAGGCCCATGTCCTATTGTCCTGACCAACTCTTAGCATGCAACGATGCTAGGAATCTTCTGACAAGCATTAGGAGACTAAGACACGAATAGAGTTGCAGCGCCCACGGCCCTAGCAGAGTGTTGTCCCCTTGCTCTCGTGAGGCTTTGTCTCAACCACTCCTAGCAAGGGGTTAGGCCTAGGGTGTGACGCAACACAATAGGGGGAACGTGTAGTCACTTTGCCTCAAGGAAGAGATGAGGGTGTGGGGCACCATGTTAGTCTCTCCTAGGGGGCCTTCTCCTTCATTTGCAATGCGACTGGACACCAAGAGAAGAGCAGACCCAGGGGGAGACACAACTGACAATCTCTAGGCTCTGATGATTGGCTCCAGACCTCTGTAAGCCACATCAGGGATGGGTCTAGCACTATCGACTAGGGCCACAAAGGAGGCTTCTCCATCGTTGGCAAGCGACGGAACACCAAGAGAAGAGCAGACCTAGGGGAGACACAATGACATCTCTAGGCTCTGACGATCATCTCTAGACATCTGCAAGCGACATCAGGGATGGGTCCAGCACTATCGGCCAAGACCACAAAGGAGACAACGACGGACGCCCCCCAACAACTCCAAGATTAGGAACACGAAACCCTTAAGCTCACTTGATGACCAAGGAAGCTACCTGACCCAACTCCTTGCACTCCTCTCACCCCTCAAGAGATATATAGGTTAGGGTAGAGGCTCCTGTGGACTAGCAAGTAGATCGATTTGACCCAATCTAAGAAAGAAACCCTAGACTAGAACTAGCTACTGCTCCCCTACCATATCTCTCTCTCTATGTGTGTGTGTGTGTGTGTGTGTTCAGTGTCCGCGCACGTGTGTGTAAGACCTCGCTTGAGCATTCTAACACGAAGAACTCGTTGCTGAACCTAGGGCTCATAAGCCCAAACTAGGATAAACCTTTCGTGTCTTGAGTGCTAACCACCAAAGTCCCACACATCGACCCACCAATCAATCCTCTAATTCCTAGTTGTGGTTACGAACCCATGACACCATGGTATTGTGGGTTTGCACCCATTCAGTAATGCCTAGATTGTTGGTTTCCATTTTGAGAGCTTTTAGATTGCCGGTTCACAAATATTGGTTAAAAAATTGCAGTTTGACCTGTCACCCTCTTACGATAATAAAGACTATCTCTCTTGTCCATCTGTACATTTTTTCTTTGCAAATTGTCGGGTTCCATTTAATGAATATGTAGATTGTCGGTTTTTGCCTTTTGCTTAACACATTTATAGATTGTCGGTTTGCAACCATTTGTTAGTGCCTTGGTAGATTATCATTTTGCATCCATTCGTTAATGCTTAGTAGATTATCAATTTCCTTTTTGGAACTTGTAGACTGACTGTTCACACACATTGGTTAACAAATTTGTAGTTTGTCATTTCACCCTCTTACAACATAGACTATCTTACTTGTCCATTTGCTCATCTTGTCGTTGCAAATTGCTGGATTCCATTTAACGAACTTGTAGATTATCGGTTTTTAACACATTCACATATATCGATTAACAAATTTGTAGTTTATCATTTTGCTCTCTTACGACAAATTAAAGACTATCTCGCTTGTCCTTTTGCACAATTTTTTCTTTGCAAATTTGTAGATTGTCGGTTTTCGCCTGTTGCTTAATTCATTTACAAAATTGTCGGTTTCCAAACATTTATTAGCACCTTGGTAGATTGTCGATTTGCATCCATTCATGCGCATAGATTGTTGGTTTCCATTTTGGGAACTTGTAGACTATTGATTCACATATATTGGTTAACAAATTTGCATGCAGTTTATTGTTTCGCCCTTTTACGACAAAGACAATCTTGCTTGTCCATTTACACATTTTTCTTTGCAATTTTGTTCGCTCTGGTCTGAATGAAATTGTGATTGTCAATTTGCACTAGTTGTGTGCCAAGTATGTTCACTTCATTATGTAGATTCTAATGGTGGGCAAGGTACAATGGATATTGTGGCTGCTACAAAGTTTGTCGCAAAAGCAAGATGTAGGAAAAAAACATAGTTTGGGAAGTAGGCTTTGGTCGACATTTTCCGGTACTATTTTTTTTCTAAAACTACACTGTTTTAGTTTTTTTAAGGAAACATTTTTTTAACTTTGACCAAGTTTATATGAATGAATTTATTAACAACTATAATAATACCAACAAAATGCCCTAGCCTGGCTGTCAAGACATTTTATGGTGAATTTAATATAAACTTAATTTTTTATTACGGATGTTGGTGTATTTGTTTAATAAACTAGATCAAAATAAAAGAAATTTAACTTAGAAAAAAACTAACGGCCCACAGGGGAGGCCTTATGCTGAGGGGTCTTAGGACTTTGTTATGTCTTGAGTAGTATAAAGTTTAAAATCTCGGGATTTGTCCACATTAAGAGGTCCTATTATATTACTATATATCAAGAGCATTTGTCTCTTAGAGCAAGCCCGTATGAATCCTTACAGTCCATCTCTTAGCCCACTCATGTCATGTAGTAGTTTGCTCTTCACAATTAATATATGACCCACTTATTTCTCTCAGAAAGCTTCCCTATTCTCTTCTTTTCTCTTTCTCCATCTCAGCATTCAGCTAACTTACAGCCTGCTATTATAATTGCTCTTAGCTAGATTTATAGAGCCAATCGAAGTCATATCCATATAGCCTTTTATCATACTAAATATTTTTTTATTAGATGTTGAACAGAAAGATGCTTGACTCTAAAAAAATGATTTTGTACAACAACTAATGAATACAGGTATTTCCTATTCCTAATTGAGCTAGTGGTGTGCCTGATATTTTTTATTTTCATAATTAGAAAAAAAATGGTGGCACTTATTTGAGGTGATGCCTTTTTATGTTGAGCCCAAACTAGAAATGACAGAAGTATTAAGCGCACCTCAAGAATTGCATAAAATATTCCAACAAAAGAACGAATTGATAGAACATGTGATCATATATACTTGAGCATGCAAAATATAAGCTTGAACAAAAACTTGTGCGGGGAGGAAACATAAAGAGAAAATCATTGAGTAAATAGTTGGCACAAATAGGAAAGTACTCGGATTCATCATGCCAGTAAGGATAAACTAGATCATAATCATAAACGACACACATAGGAAGTACTCGGATTCCACGGAAAGCGAGCAGTCTGGGTACAGCTGACGAACACAAGCTAGCTGCCCTAATCGATCGGAATCACAACACACCAGAACAGCTAAATTATTATCCAACATCCAGACGATTAATCAACTGAGAAAAATGAACGACGAAATAAGAAACTAATAATCATTCTTAGACGGGTTGATCCTCCTGCAGATCCAGGCCTGGCTCCCTCCTTGTGCTGCTGCTGCTCTTGATTATTACTCGTCTTCCACTGAAGGTGGCGTTGCCGCCTGGCTCGTGCCTCCGGTCTCCTTCTCGGCGTCGTCCAGGTCCTTGAGGAATCCCTTGATGGTCTCCTCCAGATCCTTGTAGCGCTCCCCTATTTCTGCCGGCGTCAGCGGGGCGACCAGCTTCTTCTTTGTTTCAGATTTGTTCTGAGAGAAGCAAGGAAAGATCCAGAGACAAATTAGTAGATTATATACTCAGTTGCAGCGTTGCCTCCGTATATATGGTTTAGCTTACGGCATCTGGTTCACAGACCGCTGGGAAGTCAAAAAAAAAAAAGATTATGATTTGCCTACCTGCGGCTCGGAGCTTTCCGTCTTCTTCCCCGTAGGAAACAGAATCTCCAGCTTCTCTAGCAGCACTGGGAGCTGCGTGTGCATAGCAGTATAGCACAGATAAACACATATGGAGATTTAGTATTCTCAATTCTTTGCCGTTCTCTGAAGTCGTATTATTAATTATTCAATCAACCGTAGTGAAAGCAGATTTTAATTAAATGACCAACCAGCCGATGATTACCTGCTTGTAAATAATGTCATGTTCCCTGCGGCACTTGGCTACTCTCTTCTTGAAACTATCCTCCAGCGACATCACCTATCTCGTGTTTGAGCCTGACGCTCACTTCTAGATCTGGCTACTGTGATTTTTGAGGTCATGGGGCTTGGTCTTTTATAGAGCTAGCTTTACTGTTGGGGTGGAAAGTGTAGCTGTCACCAACCACACCCAGCTAGGATTGTCTATTTTTTTATTTATAAAAAAACTGTTATAAAGTACTCTCTCAAGAGGTGTATGGTTTTTGCTATGAACCTAGATATACATTATGTCTAGATACATCGTAAAAACTATATATATTTAAAAAAAGCCAAAAAGACTTTACTTCCTTCGTTACAAAATTATAAGACATTTTATCTTTTCTAGATACATTGTTTTTTTATTATGTATTATCTAGACAAAGTATATGTTTAAGTACATAGCAAAAACTATGTATCCAGAAAACTAAAAACGTCTTATTATTTGAAATGGAGGGGAGTAAAATTTCGAATAGAGGGAGTAGAATAAGGTATCTTTTTTTTCTTTGTGTGATTCTTTAGATGCATAAGACTATAGGAGAAGCACATAAAAACTAAACAACATCGGAGAACCGCATGCTGTTGTACTACTAAGAGGTAAAAGACTATTTTTCTGAGATTAATTAGGCCCCTTTATTTTCTATGCAAAAAGATTATTAATCAATACTATATATTGTGAGCCAGCTGCATATATAACACCCATGCCGCTAGTGGTTAAACTAGTGGAGCACTGTACAAGCTAGCATCACACAATTTGAGCTCCCGTGCATGTCTACATGCGCAGGCCTGCAGCGTTGAGCTTGCATGGGACGCGCCTTGCATTGGCAGGACAGCAGCATGCATGCAGCCACAAGCCCACAAGGACGGCCTGCAGACCCCGCGCGTCACCGCGCGCGGCTCCGCGGGAGCGTGTTGCCAGTCGCTCGTCGAAACGGGAGCCTTTTTGCCCACCAAAACTGGGGAAGAGCGGACCAGATCGAGTTAGGTGAGACGACACGAGTAAAATCTTTCGAACGACTCGTAGCGGCAGCGCCGTCTAGATTCCCCGCTCTCCGTTCATGTCGTCCTCTTCATTGTGTTACAAAAACAAATTATGTAATGATGTGCTCGATGAACAAATTAAGTTCATCAAATCAAGTTTTCATGAATCTTGTTGGACTGTTAGGAGATTCCTATAGGGAGCTCATTAGATCATGATTAAGATTTTTCACATATATTGGAGTTTGCTATTTTTTTTGGACTGTGCATAAACACGTTCTTCATTAAGAGGAGTTAGAAAGAGTTTACAGACCCCGTAACTAGGGTGGATCCAAGAACAAGCTATGGCCCGCGTATGAATGAAATTGCTACAGCCTAATCCTTCATCGTTCAATTGATTTACTATTGATTTATTTGGCCAAGACCTGGGCTGCAGCATGGCGCATAAGCATTAAGCAGTTGCTTATCGAGATTGGAGTAGTAGTTGCATGATGAACTTGTGGATTGTCAATTTGCGCGTCTTATTTGCTTTAGACAACTACTGGTTATTGATTTCTGCTACTTGTATATTGTCGGTTTGAGTCTGTTGCTTAACGCATTTGCAGATTGTCGGTTTAGGCCGGTCATTATTTAATTTATAGATTGTCGCTTTCAGTGCAGACTACATGTAGATTTGTCGTGTTTTGTGTAAACTTATTAGTCGGTGAATTTGTAGATATAGTCCTTTTGCCCCTTACCACAAAAGGCTTAGATTTTGTCAATTTGGGCTCTTTTCTCTTAGGAAAACAGGTTTCTACCCATATCTTAACGAAAATGTGAGCCACAATATGTGGCATGCAGACTTGGACGTCACCACCACCACGTAGAAAACGATTTTTAGCAACGGTTTGATTTTTTTTAGGGGTGGCTGGTAATGGAGCCGCCCCTACAGTGGCGTGCTCGGGCGCCCAGACACCAACCGCCCCTACAAATAGAACAGCAGGGGCGGCTGGTGTTACGAGGCGCCCCTACAAATGGGGTCTAATTTTGTAGGGGCGGCTCAATCACCAGCCGCCCCTGGAAATGCTATTTGTAGGGGCGGCTAGTGATTGAGCCGCCCCTAAAAATGGCCCCGTACTTATAGCTCCGATTTGTAGGGGCGGCTCAATCACCAGCCGCCCCTATAAATGGCCCCTATATAAAACAGAAGCAGCACCTTCTTCCTCCTCGGGTCACTCACTCCAACCCATGAAAGAAAGGTGGGGAAGCCTTGGGCACCTCCCAAAAATTGCTCTACTAATGGGGGAAGGTTTTGGTCTCAAATCCTTTGGTGGAGAGGTTGTAGAAGGTAAGAAAATGCTATTCCACACTTTTTTTTAAAGTTTTAATGGTTGGTTAGTGAGTAATTAGAGTTTTGTTTTTCTCTCTCTTCTATGGTGCTTGAGCTATTTATGAGCAAATTAGACCCAACTTTTAAATGTACTAGGATAAATTAGGGAGGGGAACAAGATCATACCCTTATTTGGTCCATGTTTCTTGATTTTAGTGAACCATTAGTTAGTTTTATGGATGTTTCATGTCATGTGATCTAGATCTAGGGTTTGATTTTTTTATTAATTTCGTTTTTGTAAATTTATGTTTGATAAATTTGGACTAGGGTTTGTATGAAAGATATTGGGTAAAGTATAATTATTGCTAATTGTTGTCTTTGAAATTGTTTATTGTAATCAATAAATATGTATTTTAATTATTTATGGATAAATGGGCCATTAATTAATTTTCCTCTACCATGGTGTGTTTGTATGCTTCATGTAATTATATTAGATTTATATTCATATATATCTGAGGTATATACAATTATTCTCAAATAATTATTGCTTTGATTCATTTTTATATATATCTGAATAAGTAGTCCTTTAATGTTTGTTTTGTTGTTGTTGTAAAAGATGGAGTACAGGAACTCTTGGATGTATGGTTCGTTAAGGTTCAAGGCAGGTTTCCGTGAAGAGGTGGATAAATTTATTGAAGCCGCAACGAAGCATGCAACGACATTGAAAGAGAATAAGGATACAATTATTTGCCCTTGTAAAAATTGCAAGAACCATATGGCATGGACAGATGTGACTATCATCAGATCACATTTGATTATGCGAGGTTTTGTTGAGGACTACACAGTGTGGATTCATCATGGTGAAACGGTTATTGTTAACGACGAGGATGAGGAGGAATACGACGACGAAACCATAGAATCCCTGTCCCAATATTCAGCAGAGCTTGATGCACGAATAGATTTTGAGTTTGGCAATGAACAAGGTAGTGATGCTGGTGGTTGGGATGGTAACGACGAAGGTGGTGCCAATAATGATGGTGGAGCACGTGTCGGAGTTGAAGATGATTTAGATGACATGATTCGAACCCTTGGACCAGAGATTTTACTAAATAGCCCGAAAGGTCTAGAAAATTTGGAAAGAGTGACAAAAGCATCGAAGGAGACTGTGTATGGTGTTGAAAAGGGTTGTCCGACACATTGGACATTGCTACGTTTCGTGCTTGAGCTGCTCATCCTGAAGGCTAAGTACGGCTGGTCAGACTGTAGTTTCAATGATCTATTGCATCTCCTGTCATGGGTGCTGCCACAACCAAACTCAGTTCCCGCCAACACATACCAAGCGAAGAAGGTCATAAGTCCATTGACAATGGGGGTTGAAAAAATACATGCATGCCCCAACCACTGTATACTTTTTCGTGGCGAAACATTCAAGTCACTGGATAAATGTCCCAGGTGTGGGGCCAGCCGGTACAAGAACAATGACCTTTACGGTGGGGACAAACCATCCACGAAGAAAAAGAGGAATAAGAAGGGTACAAAAAAGATGGGACAAGAATCTCAGCCCCCAGAGGACACTCCATTAGGCAACGATGCAAAGCAGAGAAGAATTCCTGCCCTGGTAATGTGGTACCTGCCAGTGACCGACTGCTTGAGACGTATGTTCCTAAACCCTAAAGAAGCCACACTCATGACATGGTGGGATGATAAGCGCAAGGTGGATGATGATAAGATTGCACACCCGGCTGATTGTAGTCAGTGGCAAAGGTTTGATGAGAAGCACAAAGAATTTAGCGATGACCCAAGGAATGTACGGTTTGGCCTAAGCACCGATGAAATGAATCCCTTCAATGAGAGGATGAGCAACCACAGCACATGACCAGTGATCTTGACCATGTACAACATCCCAACATGGTTGTGTTAGAAGAGAAAGTACCTTCTCCTCACTATTCTTATTTCTGGCCCTAAACAACCAGGCATTGATATAGACGTGTTCCTCGAGCCCTTGATGCAAGAAATGGAGAGGCTATGGAGGCATGGGGAGCAGATGTACGATGCGTTCCGAAAGGAGGACTTCATATGTAAAGCAATAATATTTGTTACTACCAATGATTACCCCGCGTTGTTTGCTTTGCCTGGACAGATCAAAGGGAAGATGGGATGTTTGGTTTGCTTGGATGGTACTACATGGGTGTACCTAGATGCATCCAAGAAGATAGTTTACCTAAGGAACTGACGCTTCTTAAAGACAAGTCACAAGTACCGCAGAAAATTATTCTTTAGATTTTATGACAACGCCCCAGAGATTGAACACCCTTCGGAGAGACGTCATAACGGAGAACATGTGTATAGAATGGTGAAAAACATACGCGTCGTCTATGGAAAGAAGAATCCGGATGGGATGAACAGAGTAGAAGCACACCTCCTGTCGAAGGCATACCTTTCAAGAAATAATCGATCTTCTTTCAGTATCTGCCTTATTGGCCAGACTTGGAGGTCCCCCATGCCATTGATGCTATGCACGTGCAGAAGAATGTCTTTGAGAGTCTCATTGCTACCTTGATGGACACAGACAAGTCAAAGGATGGTCTGAAAGTATGGAAAGATATGGTGCAGCTAAACGTGATGCCACAGCTTCACCCAGTACCTGAGGCTAATGGAAAATACACTCAGCCCGTGGCGTGCTTCAACCTAACACCAGACGAGAAGAGAGCTATATGCACTTTCCTGAGGGGGATCAAAGTCCCGACTGGGTTTTCAGCAAATGTGAATAAGCTAGTATCGATGAAGGACTTGTCAATAACACACTGCAAGGCTCACGATTGCCATGTGATGCTGATAGTGTTTCTACCTATTGCAATCAGGGCTATAAAGCCAGAGTTCTTGAAAATGGCCATCACCCGCATGTGCTACTTCTTTTTAAAGATCTCACAGAAGACGATTGGCAAGGAAGAGCTGAGTGACCTACATGAATTTGTGGTGGAGACACAAAACCAACTGGAGATGTGTTTACCTCCTACTATTTTTGATATAATGCCACATCTCATGATTCACATGGTTCATCAGATATAGGCGCTTGGCCCTTGCTACTTGCATGAAATGTGGTCCTATGAGCGGTTCATGTCGGTTTTAAGTCGATGCGTGCATAATCGAGCATACCCAGAGGGCTCCATGATAGAGGGTTACAGTACTGAAGAAGTCATCGAGTGCTTTCAAGAGTACCTAAAAGTACAGAAAGGGATTGGTAAACCTGATTCTCGTCATAAGGGTAGGTTGGCTGGGAAGGGCACCAGTGGTAGAAATGTGTTCATCGACCATGATTACAAAGAGGTGAGTCGGGTGCATTACAGTGTCTTGTAGAGTACACAACTGATGCAACCGTATATTGATGAACACTTGGCTATCATTATGGCGGAGAGAAATGGCCGTTCGGATGATTGGGTCATGAAACGGCACAAGCAACGACTAACTACATGGTTGAAGGACCAAAACATACCGCCTGGAGAAACCATGGACTCTATTACCATCAGTAGGTTGACGGAGGGGCCATCGAGACAAGTGACATCTTGGAATGCTTATGACATCAATGGGTACACGTACTATACCCACGCAAAGGATAGTAAATATGTGAACCAAAACAGCGGCGTTCGAATAGAGGCTCTCGATGGATTAGGGCGAAAGATCCAATACTTTGGCATCATTAAAGAGATATGGGAACTTAACTATGGAAGGGATATAACGGTGGCCCTGTTTCGATGCCGCTGGATCAAACAACACCAACTAAACAAGATCGGATTGAGAGTCCTGGACCTCGAGAATCTAGGCTACCAAGATGACCCTTGGGTGCTCACTTCACGTGTCGCACAAGTTTTCTATATGTGTGACCCACAAAGTAACCTCCCTCCGAAGAAGAAGACAAAGCACGTGGTTGCCTCCGGGAAACAACACATTATTGGAGTTGATGTCGTGGATGATGTTGAAGCTTACAATAACTACGATGAGATGCCGCTATTCACAGACTTTCCTAAGAAGATCAGTGTTGTGGAAAAGAACCTCCCTAAAGACATAATGCCATGGGAACGAAAAGGTGTCAAAGGGAAAGTCGTTACAGCGGGCTAGCTAGTTATTGAACGTAGAGTGTTTGTGTAAGTGTGTGTTTGTAAGACTTCATTTATGCATGCGTGTGAGACTATATATTTATGTACGTATGTAAGACTACATATTTTTGTATGTGTATGAGACTACATTTTATACATGTGTGTGAGACTACCCTTTACAACTTTGGTATTCATGAGTTTTTCATGTGAAATCATTTACTCTTTCAAAATATTGTTTCAAGTTGAAATTATTTGAATTTTAAAATTTGAATCGTTCAAACAAAGTCACATCACAAGATGACCAAAATAAAAGTTATACATGTTGATGAGTTATACAACTTTTATGTTTACAACATTTTCATTTTATTTCATTTAACGTCATAAAATTGTATTCGAAGTTTTAAAATTCAAATTTTTAATTTTTGTTTTTTTTTTGTTTTCTATATTGTTTTGACTACAATTGTTTATATCTATATTTCTTCACATATAGAATAATACAAAATATTATATTTGTGTATATACACAATTTTTTTATATTACTTTGTGTTTTTATGTTATAAAAAATATAGAATTTATAATTTAAAAAAATAAAAAATATTTATAGGGGCGGTTGGATCAGGAACCGCCCCTAAAAATACATTTGTAGGGGTGGCTGGATTAGGAACCGCCTCTAAAAATGTATTTGTAGAGGCGGCTGGATCAGGAACTGCCCCTACAAATGGTACCTAGTATAAATAGGAGTAAGCGCACGGGAGTCATCGTCTGGGCGCTGTCTTCTTCCTCCGACACCGTCAGGCTGCCTAGGGTTTCCGCCGCCGGTCCCGTGCCCGCCCACACCCGCACCCGGTCCCCGGCGCCCGCCCCCGCGCGCCGACCCCCGGCGTCCCACGCCCGGCCCCCGGCGCCCGCCCCCGCATGCCGACACCCGCACCCGGTCCCCGGCGCCCGCCCCCGCGCGCCGACCCCTGGCCTCCCGCACCCGGCCACGCCACCGGTCCCACGCCCGCAACCGGCCCTAGGCGCCCGGCCCCCGGCGTCCCGCACCCGGCCCCAGGCGCCCGGCCCCCAGCGACGGAACCTTCCTCTACCGGGGCTGCATGGGGTCAACAGCAGCTCGAGATCCGATGACTGATCTCTTCGTTCCTCGGTGAGTAAACCCCAGTCGCTCTATGTTTCGTGCTGTGTTTGTTTTGCAGTAGTTTTTCTGGTTTCGATTATGACATCTACCTAGGCTTATAGAGCATGATATTGCTTAAAAACAAAGTAGTATGTTTCTAAGTTTCAGTGAATTCAGTAGTTCTCTACATTTATGCACATTGTTAGGTGAGCTTTACCAGTGATGGTATTAGTGACAGCTAGTTTGTTTTTCTTGTTTTCAATAATCTTCACAAGTATGCAGCTTCCGTAAGTTACAAATTCATATGCATATATCTGTAAAATTTGTTGTGTGAGTCCAGTAGTTTATCATCTTTTTAGAGTTTTTATGAGGATGTTGAATTTAGGGATTGGCTATAAGCATCAAGTTTTAGGTGCTCGATCCCACATTCCCACTAACAACCTTGTGTAATCCACAGTTGGGTATATTCCAACCCTATGTAAACATGCACGCACACCCAGCGAAAAGGTGTTGCTTCTCTAAGAGACGCTTTCGCACCTCTGATCATCTTTCAATCATAGCACTGGTCGTTCACTGTCTTTGTATATCCAATTTCTAGTTCCTTGATTTAAGAGGAAGATCTCTATATTCGGATGTTCAGTACCCAGCTGCCCAGCCCAGCCGCAGCTCCAGCCTGCAGGCTATAGTTAACATCTATCTAAACCACAGGAGCAGGTAACCAAAAGCTATTTTGCTTGAACACTGTCGATCAGCTGCTGGCCCTACCCTCGCTAAATTAGTGTTGCCAGCTACAGTCCTAACACCTGCACTTGCTAAAAATGTCAATTATTTGTGCTTCTAGTGTTCTGCCTTTGTTTGGGTAGCTGTATGAAGTGTTCTGCCTTTGTTGCCAGCTTCTAGTGTTCTGCCTTTGTTGCCAGCTGCAGTCCTAACACCTGCACTTGCCGAAATTGGCGAGATAGCTTTACTGGACATGCCTTTTTACGTAGTTATGGCAACTTGCAGTCCAAACAAATCATGTGCTCCACTTTCTAAGTCATTTATAGCTGCTGTATAGATCTTGCTAGGAATGAATTGCAGTGCTACTACTATTGTTTTATCTAACAGTGTGCCCAGCTGCTAGCAGTTATGCTAGTGTGCAATCTGCATCTATTCAAACTTGTAGCAAACCTCACTTTTGTCGTTTTTCATTGTTCCAGCTAATCACTCATATATAGCTCTTGATAATTTCAATCAGTTGAGTATGATCTTTATTTCAATCTGCCAATGCTCTTGGTAATTTCAGTTTGCCTGATAGCTAACTTGTTTTTGTAACATTTGAGAATTCATTTTATTTAGTTTTGCCTGATAGCTCTAGTCAACTGTTCTCATAAAAAGAGGTTGTACCTTATCTTGAGTTACCCATTTTTTTGTTGGATATATAGAATCAATAATGATTGTTTAATATACATATACCATGTGTTTAATATCAAGGCTAGTGATTAACTACTTGCAGCGCCTGACCAGTCCTTGCTACTTGATTGATTTAATAGTTATTATTATTTTGTTACTTCACTGCTCTATTGCTTCTAAAAATTCAGATTAAACCCATTTTCAGTGAACTGCTCATTTCAGTCAACAGTTTATATAGTTTGCTTTGTTCTTCCCCAACAGATACCTATAGTTTGCTATTCCTGGCTACATTCTATGGTTGCTGGCTTGCTACTGTCCTAAACTATAATTCAGTACTATTAACTATATATTTTTATATGGTTCAGATTTTCATCTGTCAAATGTGCAGCTTGAGGGCATAGGATGAGTGGGCCACTGCTGTTTTTTGGCTATTTTTGCTAATAGCTGCTGCTCTATGTTTGCTAAGCAGCTGTTATTTTTTTTTACCAAATCTCCCCTCTCCTCTCCTCTCCTTTGTTTTGCCGATGATGAAATTGCACACGTCCAAACATTATATGGAATATGAGCTGATGATCAAGAACTTGTGAGAAACTTAGCATCATTACTAGCCCTTTTCCTCTCTTCTCTTCTCTGTTATGATGCCACTATGCTCCAAGTTCATGATTAAATGATGATTGACATGTTTCTGAGGCATCTTTTTCTGTTGTCTTCCTCTCCTTCTGTGAATTTGGAAGATCCAGCTCTTTAGCTGTCTTACTCTATCTAACATGTTGTCATACCATCACAGCAACTTTTCCATTCTTATCAGCATGATCTGGTAACTTTAATTCTTGACACATCTGAGCCTCCATAACAGCAGCACCCTCTTCTTGCTGACCTTCATGCTAGTGCCAGAAAGTTCCTTAGTTCATACTGCATTTTCTTGGTCGATCATCTTCTTGGTCGGTCGGTGTCTCTAGCTAGCTAAAGCTGCTAGTATTGTTATGTACTGCTACTGGAGTACTGCTAATGCCTCCAGCTGTAGTTGTGAACTTCCTGTGTGATGATATGCTTGCCTAGCAGCTTGCTCGTCCTTGCTTAATGAACTTGGGATTTTAATCAGCCAGCCAGCTACATCTACATCAATTTGGTGAAATTAATCTTGTTTAATTTCTAGCTTGCTGCTGATCTACTAGTTGCGTGCTTGGGGGCATAGGACCAGTGGGCCACTACTGTTTTTTGGCTATTTTTGCCATCAGCTACTGTTCTATGTTTGCTAAGCAGTTGTTGCTTTTTTGCCAAATCTCCCCTCTCCTCTCCTCTCCTTTATTTTGCCAATGATGAAATTGTCCAAGTCTATACATTATATAGAATATGAGCTGATGATTAAGAACTTGTGAGGAACTTGGCATCATTAGCAGCCGCCCCTACATTACCTTCTCCTCTCTTCTCTGTTATGATGCCTTGATGCTCCAAGTTTAAGATTAGATGATGATTGACATGTTTCTGAGGCCTCTACCACTGCTACTTCTCGTTTTTTTATATTGTTGTTTTATAGGACTACTTTGGTTTATAGACCTTTTTGATTTCTTATACCTTCTCGCGTACCTAAAGCACACTTTCTTGCATCTTTTAGAACAAAGCGCAAAATAATGTCGCGGACAACAGACAGTGCAGCTCGATGCCCCGAGCATGATGAACAGCCAACCCTTGAGGAGCAAGCACTAGAGGACTAGCTTACTCAGGAACAGTTCGATAACGAGGTAGAAAAGGATCTAGAAGTGATGCTTACCCAGGAGGAGTGTGACAAGGAGGAAGGCCCTAAAGGGGAGGCTGCTGAAGGCGAAGAAGAAGAGGATGATGAGTCAGAAGAGGGATATGAAAGTCCTGAGAATCCTTTCCCACCTGAAGCAAGAAGGAGGCCAATGGAGGAAGATTTGGACAAGGATTTTGACCCAAACGAGGAGGTAGGGAAGAAGCCTTAGCTTATAAATTTTGCTAAAGCTTTGGCTGTGTTACCTCTGCTAACACTGACATGTCCTATATACAGGTCCCTCCTAAAACTCAGAAAAGACGACGTCAATGTCCGCGACATCTCGCTGGACAAGACGGAGTAGAGGAAAGGAGAGCAGAGGCAACAACCACAGAGACAGATCACGATGCCTCTGCTCCACAAACTCAAGACACAACTATGACTACCAAGACTAAGAGGAAATGAGGGGATAGAAAAGGAAATCTATATCCAGATAAGGCTTGCTATGTGACAACGGAGGTTGGGCCAGTAGGGGAGATCCTTGAGCCAAAGGAATTAAGAGGACAATTCCATAATGCAATCGGGGCCCTAGTAAGAGATAAATTGAACCCAGCAATCCCTAACTGGAAAGAGGTACCAGAGAACATAAAGAATGCACTATGGGATAGGCAGCTGAAGGTCAATTTTAGATTTCTAGAGGGTAAGCACGAATTAGTAAAAAAATGCTATTAGGATGATGGGAGAGTCATTTCGACGTTGGAGGTCGGAGCTCAACACGAAGTATATCCAAAAGGGGTTAACTCCCTTCAATGAGTTTGGTAAAATAACTCCTAGTCAATGGGAGGAGCTCGTGACTCAGAAGACTTCAGCGGAGGCATTGGAGCTCAGTGCCCGTAACACTAAGCTGGCGAAGAGGAACAAACACCACCATCATCTAGGCCCCAGTGGCTACTATGCTAAGGAAGAGCAGTTTAGGAAGATGGATGAAGAGGCCACAGCTGCTGGGAATATCGATGTGACGAACTTAAAGGTACGCTCAAGGAACTGGATATATACGAGGAGTACAGAACCATCCGGCAGTAATCTTAAGTTTGATAAGACAGAGACCCAAGAGGCGGTATCAAGGATACAGAAATATGCTGAAGACAAAGAGACGGGCTCATTCAATCCTTCCAGAGAGAGGGACGAGCTTAGCCTTGGCTTGGGAAACAAGGAGCACACATGCCGCACCAGGGGGCTAGGGAAAAGGATGACCTGGAAGCAAGGATTCGAAGAGGATAGGCACATGTACAAGAAACATGGCCGAGACCGGGAGACTAGTCTTGAGCTCCAAGTGAAGGCTCTAGTTGCAAAGGCGCTGGAGGAGCAAGGAATGTCTACGGAGCCACGTATATTAGTGACGCCACCGGGAGAACTGGCATTAGTTGGCAGCCCTCCGAAAGTTCCTAGCAGCCAAGGTTCCACTGTAGCCACAACCCCAGTTGATCTCATACGGGAACCTACTAGTTGCACCTTGGTGTTTCTCAGTGGCCGACAGAACACTGTGATGGAGGTGGCAACGGGTGTGGCACATCCTCCCGGTGGCTTACACCACAATAATAAGATACCGCCGGACTACACTAGGGTCGAGGTGCATATAGTGAAGCCCGAGTTCATGCAGTGGAGGATAGACTACGCAACTCCTGAGGGGCTGGTGTTACTCGGAGATGTTATGGGGCAGTTCATCCTCTGGCACAAACGGGACATTATATTGACTGCTTCTTCGCTGCCTCCCCCTCTCCCAAATTTGGAGCGAATTGTTGAGGCCGAGGAGATATTTTCACCGTCTCGTGACCCCCACATTCCTGAGATACCACATTCTTCACCGCCTCCTATCGAGCATGTGCCTGATGAGATGCCACAACCTTCTCCAGCTCGTACTGGGCAAGTGCATCATGAGATGCCACAGTCTTCTCAACAAGCACAACCGATACATGAACAATGAGTGCCTCCTGAAGAAGGTGATGCATAAGAAGATGAGGACGTGCCTGAATGGGAACTCCGAAAGAAGATTCCAATCAACATAAGGCCAGTTTATGTTCCGATCAAAGACGTCTCATCGGTGTCCAAGTGGTATTCCCATGATCAGTTCAAGCCTGAAAACCAAGTTAAAAAAGTCCCATCATGGGGTTCTAAGGAGGCCGTCAGTAGCAAACTCCACCAAATTGCAAAGCAGTATCCAAATGTTGATGCCATCGAATGGTCAAAGGATTGCCTGAAAAAATATGAAAGAGGCAAGCCCTTCCTACCAAACTGAGACATCCAGTGCCTACCACTTGGAATGAGAAGGTTCCATGATTGGTACTTGCGTGTTCTCCCAACGAGCATAGATATCATACAAGCATGCTTTCCCACCGGCACATTTGGAAGCCCAGCCGGGAAAATTGTCTTTGACTTCAATGACATGCACACATGCTTTCACCTAGGAGAAATGGAGATGAATCTAATTCGCACGTGGTGCCTATAAGTCCTTGTCCTCCCGATATGATATGAATGTAATCTTTGAATTTTGTTGTAACTAACCCACGCCGTGATTTGTAGAATGCAAGTGCACATTGTCAAACAAATGCCAAGTGTGAAAGCCGGGTATGTAGACCCTCAAGCTATAGCCCAAACAAATTTTAATTACCCTAAACGGTGGACACTGGATGCCAAAGAGCTAGCAGCTACAAAGACTCTTTAGGAGAAAGAGCGCATCTATAGTGCGAAGCTAAGGGAAGAGTCCCTTAAGGTTGCGGCATACATTGCCTTGGCTTTCAAAAATCTCCAACACCACTCTACTATATGGCTACCATACAACTTCGAGTAAGCTCAACTCTATACTTAAAGCTTTGTTCGATATATTTCATTTGATGCAAAAGGGCTTATCTAGTTCTATGATTAAATCCATGCAGCAACCACTGGATTTGTATAGCCGTCGATGTTGGGAGGAGCATGGCATGGGTCTTTGATTCATTAGATAAGGACACGGTGACATACAAAGACTTCATATCGATTCTCAAGACGTATACATATCGACAATCCTCATTAGATTATATGTTTGTATACATACTTGTAACGTTCACTTTTGGATACTAACAAGTTGTATTTGCTAAAATAATTCGAACAGGGCATTTAGGTTCTATGTCACTAATCATCATGGAAGGCATGATCCAGCAAGGAAGGAAAAACTGGCTATAAAAACACTATGTGCGGTAAGTGTAACTTACTTCTTCAATACTCCGTTACATGGCTGTCAAAAGCATTACTTAACATTTTCATATGCAAAACACATAGTGCCCCAAGCAGAAGCCTAGGAGTGTACATTGTGGATACTATATATGTTCTATGATGGGTAACACCGGTGCCTACAGGAGACACCCCTTAAGGGTAAGTTTGAACCTCTTCACCTGTAGTATAAAAACTTCATAAATGGTATGAAATACTAAACCGAAACTTGTTTTCTTGTAGTGGAGAGAAGAGAAAGGAATGAAAAGAGACTCATACAAGGATGACAAACTCTTAGAGCTCATCGATGACCTTTGCAACTTCATATTGGACCAGATTGTACACGTCAGAGGCACCTACCATGACTGAGAGTCTGAGTTAGGTACAAATCCTCAGTACCAACACCTTCGTGAGATTGAAAGGCTAGCTCTAGGACGTTGATAACAATGTGTATGGAATTTGTATATTAAATGATGGATTGTATATATTCATGTGAATTGGACTTGTAATTGTAGTTTATAGAATACTCTTATGCTTGTAGTCGCGGTCGCGGGGTGTTCGGCAACGCAAACGCTGGTCACGGGGCGTTCGGCAACGTGAACGCGGTTTGGAACGTTGGTCGCGGGGCGTTCGGCAACGCGAACGCAGTTCGGAACGTTGGTCGTGGGGCGTTCGGCAACGCGAACGTGGTTCGGAACGTTGGTTGTGGGACGTCCGGCAAAGCGATTTTGAATTGAAAATTTGATTTTTTTTTTACGGGAAAACGAACTGTAGGGGCGGTTCTAGATTGAACTGCCCCTACAAATACCTATTTGTAGGGGCGGTTGGTACTACAGCTGCCCCTACAAATATATTTGTAGGGGCGGCTGGTGTTTCCAGCCACCCCTACAAATTGATTTGTAGGGGTGGCTGGTAATAAGAGCTGCCCCTACAAATTAATTTGTAGGGGCGGCCTGGGAACTGCCCCTACAAATGCATGATTTGTAGAGAACCTTGCATAGGGGCGGCTGGGCAAACCGCCCCTACAAATGGTCTACAACCGCCCCTAGAAATGCTTTTTGACATAGTGCACATCTCTGCAAGTGTTGACCATCACCGGTTGGAAGGAAAGCTTGGCAACAAAATTATATGGGAAGGTGTCTAGTGCTACTGTGCTAGGTAAGATGGCAAGACTAAATCAATCGGACCATGCTTCCATCTCTATTCTGACACCATCTAGATGCCCCATCACTCTTCTCATGTTGTCTTCATATTTTTGCTACATAAAAAACAAAACATAAAGTTATATATATTGTAGATGGATTGAACAATAATATAACTTCATCTTATCAGGTCTTCATAAATCTTGTTTGACTCTTAGAGAAGGTTTCTATATACTATAATGCACATCGTGATTAAGTTTTGGTGTGCGGTATAATGATAGGATGCTTATTGAAGCAAGATGAAGTTTTGCCACTTCGAGTTTTTCATTTAAAAGTACTTTTAATACTTTTAATATCTGCACTCTGGATTTGATGTGGTTAAAATTGTGATGTAACATCATTAGTTACCGTATTTCTGTATTTCTATTGAGTGCTTTCTATATACACCTAGATGTAATAAGATCAGCTATCTATTTTTGCAGTGGCTATAGTGGTATTGCTACATAATGGCCGATGGCCAGAGCGTGGTCACCTTCTGTTGTTCCTCCAGCATTTAGATGAGCCATCTCGAGCGTCCGCAATATCAAGATCCTTCTAGCAGGCTCGAAGGAGGAGGTCCATCATCACCTGCAAGAAGCCCATGGACTATGCCAGAGATGCCACCGCCACACCTCTTCACATCGAGGACCGGTCTCTTTCGCCACGCATCCAGGTATGCATTTGATTTGATTTACGTATTGTTAGCCACGCCGCCATTTGTTGTCGCTTGTTGCTATATTAATTAGCTAGTGTTTCTTGCATGTTTCTCTATCCGCTATAAACAACAGAATGGTTTCAAACTACACATAATAGTTTGAAACTGTGGTCCAAGAGATGGGTTTGGATTGGTTTTGGGTAAAGATTCCAGTAGGTTGGATTGGTTTGGTTTTGAGAACCAGAGTGGTGTGGCGTGGATGTGTTTGGTTAATTCCATTTAAGCATAATTTAGTTTGGTACGGATTTGATCCGGTTGTTGGCCCATTAGTAGCTTTATATGTGGGACAGTTGAATGAGAGGTACAATGATGTGTAGAAAACACTAGAAATCAAAGATATATAACCTACCATAGTATTCATGTAATGGAAAAAGAGAGTTTGGCTCATGGAATAGTAGAGAGCCTACGAAGATATGTCATCGCATGCTAAAGTCTTATTAAATGATTAAATTGAAGGCATCTTGCAGTCCATCTCAATAGCCAACCTCAAATGTAGTTCAAATTTTTTGTGCAAACAAACATAGTTCAATTTGAATAAGCTATTGACTCTTGAATTGTGTTGGAACTTGTGGTTCGATAGGGTTAGAGAGGAGAAAGGTGGAGAGGAGAGAGCTACGTTTTGAACAAGTGAGAAAGAGAGAGCCCCTGCCCCCATGCCCATGGGAACTTATATAGGTAGTGGTCATTTACAAGTTGCCCCTTGGTGGAGTTGGTTTTTACACGACACTAATCTTGCTAGTATTTGGGCCTCTTCCAGTGGGAGTCTTGACCCATATACTTCATGGGCTCCCCCAACAGTAGCCCCTCACCTACTAGGTTATGGGTGGTACTAGGTGACCTAGTAGATGCCCATACTAGAAGAGGCACAAATGTAACTCTAACCCTAGTCGTGAGGATTGTCCTTCACAACCAACACATGTGCGTCTTACTAAAAACTCCATCCTAACAACCCTATGAAAAAGGGCATGGAGAAAAGAGCACACACACCACTATAGTCTATAATAGTGCTAACTCTAGAAGCTACTGACGCTGAATGCCTTAGTGATGATCTTCTCAATATCTTTGTCTTTGGGCTTTGTCTCCCTTGGCCGCTTCCATGACTTCGCTTGTTGGCTTCGCCCGGTGCACATATTTCTACCTTTGGGATGTTCTCATGCAAAATCTTCACCGTTGGAATCTTCTTGCGGTAGATCTTGTCTTGAAGATGCTTCTTCTCCTTAGGACTAAATAGCATAGTCATAGTCGATGTGGACGAAGTAGTCATAGGTGAAGGTTTCCATGAAGCCTCCATATTTTCTCTCACTGGCGCCGGGCAAAAGATTTCACCTTCCAGAGTGGTTGGTCGTCCAATATGCTCCACTAGCCCCTCTTGGCTATCGCTCATGACTAAATCTCCAACCGATCTTTGTGTATTCGACATAGTCATAGTAGCCACAGTAGCGGAAGTAGATGTCCGAATCAAAGTTTTTGGTGAACCTCTCAAGCCGAAGTGATCAATGAAGGTAAAGTAGACCTCGGTGCCAGAGGAAATGAATAGCCCCTTGTTGGTATATTTTAACATATGCATATAAATCCATAAGCGCACGAATACTGCTACAGCTTTCACCCAGAGGTATTCCAAGTATCGTATCCACGGAAGTGTAGAGGAGATCGTGTAACACCATTGGTGTTACACCCTAAACCAACTACTAAATCGTGTCACGAGCATCATGTTTATGTGTTAATCCATGTGATAAAGTGTGTAGATCAATTTCTGTAACTCGAAATGATCAACGGAAATGCGAAATGAAAGTTGATTCAATAGTCGTGTTATATCACTTAGGGTTTAAAACTAATTTTTATTGAACAAAAATACTATAGAACATGTATGTGACACTTAAATAAAGTTGGAAGGACAAACTTTGTAGATGACAATGCAACTTTAACTTTTGGAAAATAGATATTGTTAACTAGTGTTTTGGGAGCTCTAAAAGCAAACTTGACGTTAAGATAAGCTCTTTTCATTAAGTCGGCAAACACTTGAATTTATGTTTAAAGCACCATTTTGGCGAATTATATTGAGCAAAATAGTTAAAGGGTGCTTAGATATTTTGCTCCTACGGGTTAGTATAAGGTATGGACTATTGCATGAAGTATTTGTTGATTGAAGTTAACAAGGTTTGGATCTATTAAAAATTGCGACAAAAGAGTTAATGGTTACTTAGCCTCAATTGAAATCATTAGCTTTTCTAAGTATGGAGAAGTAGTAAGACGATGCTATTTTTATATTTAATTTCTAACAAAAATGTTTAAACACTAGTTGCACGTTTTGGTATTGTTGATTACATCAAAGTGAGTGCTTGAGCATGGCATAGGTCGACATTGTGTTGGATGTCCCGTTGTCTGCTCTAAAATTGCCCTAACTTCACTAGAACGCGCTGTGAACCCTGATTCGGTGCTCGGTTCGTGAACCGGCGTTTAGCGTGATGAACCCATGTTGGCATCCATCCATCTCCTTCCCTGGTTGCTCTCTGGTCATGGCGATGGCGTTGCTAGGATGTTGGCAATGTGGACTTCATGATAGGAGAGTTAGTTGGACCTCAACTATGATCGTTAGTAACTTTTGCTATGCTTTAAATGCGTGCACGCCACCTTGGGCAGCCGTTTGGATGGTGTTCGCGATCACCGTGCATGTGGGCGCTGTTGGCGCCTGGCTTAGGCCATGGCTGGGCTAATGCCGCTGGCTAGTTTGCGTGCTCGGGTGATGCCGCGCAGCGCCTATGGCCTAGCTTTGGTCGGTCCCAGCTAGCTACGGCTGGTCCTGCCACTACACGCATGTCGCGCTCGCATGGCTGGCTGTTGGGCCGCTTAGTGGTTGTGACTGTATCACGCGATGGACGTGGTACTCGCCCCACCCCTCATCCTACCTACCCCACCTGGTCCTTAAGCTGGAGCCTTACCGACATGATGAGTCGAGGGTTAGACACAGCGGCGAGGGACGTTTCCCTGCCTCGCCCTATTCCGCTAGCCGATGCCGGTGAGCCCGCTCGGGTTTTGCCGCTTCATTCAAGCACATCGTGATAGGCCGCCTGGTCGTGTCACCCGTGCACACGTGCTCTTACTACAGCTATCGGTCGAAGCCGCTGTCTTAATCCACTCGAGCTCACTCATGTGCCTCTCCATGACATGACCACAGCAGGAGCACCGCGCTCTCTACCTCTCAATTCGCTTAGCTTGAAGCTCTGTAGTTCAATCCCTTGCTCCAGCAAGTGGCCTAGGGGCCAGTCGACTCCTATCGAGGCATTGCCACACCTCGGCACAGACAAATTTAGTGCTTCCATAGCCACCGGTCATCACGCTCTAAAATAGAGCATGACTTGGGGGTAAGCCCTACCCTTGGTAGGGGTTCAACTAGTTGTTCCTATGAGCTCACCTTGGTCCCCTCGTGCTATTGCTCATCTTCGTTTGACAAGGAACGACGCGAGTGAGGACTTGACGCATCGGTGTCAACCTTGGAGCACCACCGCCCCGTTCGGTCACATGTGGCCAGACCGCCACAGCGCTTCCTAGCTTCAACCGTCAGTAGGGGGTACACCATGGTGAGCTACGGATGCTTCTCATCTCTACCTTGCTGTGAGGGCGTAGACTCATCGGAACAGTCACGTCACCGCCGTGGAAAGCCATTTGCTGTTGCAGCTCGTGCTAGCGCATCTCCGAGTTCCTAACCACCACCCATCCTTGCGCGTTTAGCTATAGATGGTGGTTGGCCCCTTAATTCTGTCGTAGCAAGCCTAGTTTGCTCGACGTATCCGCCTTGTGCCATCAGCCGCCGTGCCAGCACGTGCGGGGATCCTAGGGACCTCCCTATGGTAAAGGCAAAAACATCTGAGGGCTTGGTTGCAAAGTTACTGATGGTAGGAAAAGTAATCATAGTAGTCATGTTGTTATGTAGAAGCACGGGGGCTTTTCTGCAAAGCCACCATCGCGCGCAGGCGCCCTAGCCTTGGGCCGTTGCTAGGCCACCACAATGGGCGCGTAGCCACGCCACGCTGGACTGACAGGCTAGAAGGGTCGCTACCGGCCCTTTTCTTTTTCTAAAGCATTTTCTAATTAGGTTTCCAAGGTAAACTTGTAAATTCAAGATAAATTTGTGTAGATGTCCAAAAATTATGAAATAAATTTTGTTAGGTTCTTAAAATCATGATCTATCTGCTAGTATATTTTGTTCACATGGTTTTATAATATTCTTAGGAGCTATATAATTAATTTGAGATACTTGATATTGTCAAAACATGAACTTGTAGGAATTATTGTGATGAATTGGTAGTAGTACTAGCCCTGAAATTTTTACAGTAGATTCCTAACATTATTAGGTGCTCTCGATCCCATGCCCTCGTATTTGTACTGGACCCCCTTCCCCTCTCCTTTTCTTCTCTTAGGAACACGGCCGCCCGCACGCCTCCCTCGTCGAGCAAACCCCCTCTCCTCTCCTTTATTCGCCCTCCGCTCACTTGCGCAGGGAGCACACCATGGCCGACTTTATCCCCACAGCGTGAACTGGCAGTCTATCCCATCTATGCCATCTCCACTTCTAGTGCACTACGCCCTACCTCCATTCGCCACTATAGGATGCCCCTGGCCTTTGCTCTCCTTCTTCATCCTGATTCCCCTCGAATCCGAAGCAGAGATATGATATCCAGTTGTTATTCGTGGAACTAGGCTCACCAGTCAGAGGTGATTGGGTATTCTGAGAAGAAGAAGGGATCTGGTTTTGTCGAAGAAGTTCAAATCCACCTTTGGTTAGTTGCTCTTAGGGTTCACGATGTTTGACTTCTCAGTCTCCTATTTCTGGATCTGTTGGACATACGCCATATTTTGGATAATCATTTTCTTGTTGTTCCTCCATTGTCCTCGTCTATCTCGACTTCTGGACAAAGCCTTGGTTGTACTAGGTTGCCTTTAACCATGTAGCTCTAAATCCCTATGTGGTTTAGCGTTCGACGTCGTGTAATCTTTCATGTAAATTTAGATCTACGAAGTGTAATCGTATTTCTCCTCTTTTGATTCATGTTTCAAATCTCAAGACGAGATTTTGTTTAGGGGGTAGAACTGTAACACCCTCAGTGTTATGCCCTAAACAAACTACTAAATCGTGTCATGAGCATCATGTTTATGTGTTAATGCATGTGATAAAGTGTGTAGATCAATTTATGTAACTCAAAAGGATCAACGAAAATGCGAAACGAAAGTTGATTCAATAGTCGTGTTATATCACATAGGGTTTAAAACTAATTTTTATTGAACAAAAATACTATAGAACATGTATGTGACACTTAAATAAAGTTGGAAGTACAAACTTTGTAGATGACAATGCAACTTTAACTTTTGGAAAATAGATGTTGTTAACTAGTGTTTTGGGAGCTCTAAAAGAAAACTTGACGTTAAGATAAGCTCTTTTTGTTAAGTCGGCAAACACTTGAATTTATGTTTAAAGCACCATTTTGGTGAATTATATTCAGCAAAATAGTTAAAGGGTGCTTAGATATTTTGCTCCTATAGGTTAGTATAAGGTATGGACTATTGCATGAAGTATTTGTTGATTGAAGTTAACAAGGTTTAGATCTATTAAAAATTGCGACAAAAGAGTTAATGGTTACTTAGCCATAATTGAAATCATTAGCTTTTCTAAGTAGGGAGAAGTAGTAAGACAATGCTATTTTGATATTTAATTTCTAACAAAAATGTTTAAACACTAGTTGCACATTTTGGTATTATTGATTGCATCAAAGTGAGTGCTTGAGCATGGCATAGGTCGACATTGTGTTGTATGTCCCGTTGTCCACTCTAAAGTTGCCCTAACTTCACAAGAACGCGATGCGAACCCTGATTCGGTGCTCGGTTCACGAATCGGCGTTCAGCGTGATGAACCCATGTTGGCATCCATCTATCTCCTTCCCTAGTTGCTCTCTAGTCATGGCGATGGCGTTGCTAGGATGTTGGCAATGTGGACTTCATGATAGGAGAGTTAGTTTGACCTCAACTATGATCGTTAGCAACTTTTGCTATGCTTTAAAACTCATGCACATCACCTAGGGCAGTCGTTAAGACAGTGTTCGCGATCACCACGCGCGTGGGCACTATTGGCGCTGGGCTCAGGCCATGGTCAAGCTAATGATGCTGGCCAGCTCGCGTGCCTAGGTGATGCCGCACAGCACCTATGGCCTGGCTTTGGCCGGTCCCTGTTGGCTATGGCTGGTCCCATCGCTCACTCATGTGCCCCTCCACGACATGACCACAGCGGGAGCACCGTGCACTCTACCTCTCGATTCGCTTAGCTTGGAGCTCCGCACTTCAATCCCTTGCTCCAGCAAGTGGCCTAGGGAGTCGACTATCCAGCCGACTCCTATCGAGGCTTTGCCATGCCTCGGCGTGGATGAATTTAGTGCTTCCACGGCCGTCGATCATCATGCTCTGAAATAGAGCATGACTTAGGGGGTAAGGCCCTACCCCTTGGTAGGGGTTCAACTAGCTATTCCTATGAGCTCACCTTGCGCGTTTAGCTGTAGATGGTGGTCGGCCTGCCGCGTCGGCGCGCATGGGGATCCCAGGGACCTCCCCATGGTAAGGCAAAAACATCTGAGGGTTTGGTTGCAAACTTACTAGAGAAAATTTCTTATTTGGCCCTAGTTTAAAGTTGCCTTTCTTTCTTAGCCCTAAAACAAAATTTCTTACCCATTTGGCCTCACTTGAAGTTTCATTTTCTAATCTGACCTTACCGTCATCTCCTGCCTCTAACACCGTTAAGTGGCACGTGAAATGACCAAACTGTCCCGTGAGACATTATGAGAAACCAAAGGTCACCCAGGCAGTATAACAACATAATTTTGAGCACAATGAGGTCAAAATTGGATTCAAAGTGCTCAAAATTATGTTGTTATGCTGCCTAGGTGACCTTTGGTTTCTCATAATGTCTTAGGGACAGTTTGGTCATTTCATGTGCCACTTAACGGTGTTAGAGGAAGGAGATGACGGTAAGGTCAGATTAGAAAATAAAACTTCAAGTGAGGCCAAATGGGTAAGAAATTTGGTTTCAGGGCCAAGGAAGAAATGCAACTTTAAACTAGGGCCAAATAAAAATTTTCTCAAGTTACTAACGGTAGGAATAGTGCTCATAGTAGTCATGTTATTATATAGAAACACGGGGGCTTTTCTACAAAGCCACCGTCGCACACAGGCGCCTCGGCCTTAGGCTGTTGCTGGGCCACCACGACGGGCGCGCAGCCACGATGCGCTGACTGATGGGCCACAAGGGTCGCTACCGGCCCTTTTCTTTTTCTGAAGCGTTTTCTAATTAGGTTTCCAAGGTAAACTTGTAAATTCAAGATAAATTTGTGTAGGTGTCCAAAAATTGTGAAATAAATTTTGTTAGGTTTCTAAAATCATGATCTATTGTGCTAGTATATTTTGTTCACATAGTTTTATAATATTCTTAGGAGCTATATAATTAATTTGAGATACTTAATATTGACAAAACATGAACTTATAGGAATTATTGTGATGAATTGGTAGTAGTACTGTCCCTGAAATTTTTATAGTAGATTCCTAACATTATTAGGTGCTCACTGTAACTTTTATAGCTCCATAGGAATTAGTTCGTTAAGGTAACTAAATGAGCCCTACTACAAAAATATATATTTAATCAATCAAATATCAAAAATTAGTTGGGGGTTTGTAGAACGAAAACATTTTCTAGAAACGAGCCTCGCTTGACCATGTGGATACATGGCTTAGTGTGTTAGTCATTAGAGCTAGCTTGTTAGCTTGTGAGACGTAATCGTATTTTAGAGTTGCAGATATCGTTGATTATATACGTCCCTGCATTGCATCCACGTATTTCATGATAGGAGCGATGTTGGATCACGGAGTCATCGGGAGTAACAGAAGCAGATGATGAATTGATGATCATGCCACCAAGATGAAAGCAAACTTGGTTATATCTTACCTAGGCAAGCCCCGGTGCATAACCCCTATTATTCTACACTTTATTTTATGCTTGTGCATTAAGTTTAAGGAGTTGAATGAAACCCACTTGCATATATACATCCTTATCCTATGAGTCTTACTAGTATGACAGGAGCATGTAGATTGCTATGCTATAGGACTCCGATAGAAGTCGAGTGATTGCCTGTCACTCATGAGAGATATGAAAGATATTATTGTTGTCATTATATTACTATCACATGGAATATATATGAATGATAATTGGAGACCGTGTGGGATGCTACTTTGGATCTGGACTTGCTTAGGCATTCGAGCGAGGCTCAGGTTGCATTTGTTTCACATGTGTCGATTAAGGACCGGCCGTTGCATTGGATTCTAGCCAGGTCATAGACTTATTATCCTGAGCACATACTGATTTATGGAAGTAGGGAAGGCTCGTTGCTCTCTTATCATGGGTTCTAACTCTTTCTGGACTGACTAATTGGAGGCAGGGATGGTAGAGGTCTAAGCACCACACTGAGTCCGGGACTTAGGTGTGGGGGCTTGGAGTCCAAGTTTAGACGGGGACCTAGACCCTCTTGACAGGAGAGTGGTGGGTTGATCTTACTTGTGCCTGGGGTACAAGCTGGGGCTTGTGTTTTGGGGTACCTAGCTGGGCTATATTGATTCATGAATTGCCAGCAAAATGCAGGTACGGCTTGGCTACTGATCTAGCACCAGTATAAGAACTGGAATATGAAAGATGGAAAAATGGTTCTGATTGCTTACCACCTGCTTGAAAGTAGCACTAGGTGCTTACATAGAATGGATAGTTAATGAACTAATGATGACTGTTAATAAAATTGAATATAAGGATGCACGCTTAGTAATGCCTCCTATAGATGCAATAAACCCACAAGCCAGATAGCCTTGCATATCCTTAGGAGTCTTTTCTTTTCCTCCTGACGGGTAAGTCTTGCTGGATGTACAATTGAGTACTCACGGTTTGTTTTACCCTGTTGCAGGTGATAGGAATATGTGGAGCTGACACTTGTGTGTGGAAACCTCCTAGTGGGTTCAGCGAGGATTTCCTTAACATTGCGGACATAGAGTTTATTTGAAACTTTCACCCAAAATGTTTTACAATGGAAAAACTTATGACATGTTATGATGTATATAACAGATCATCATGTTAATGTTTAACTTATCATTAAATGATTTTATTTCTGCTAAAACTCTGAATAACATGATTATATTCAGCGGTTATAAACAATAAATATTATACTCTGATGTTGCATGGAAAGTGATGTAATAAATGGCTAAAATGTTGTAAGCTTTATTCTCCCATTTATGATCCTGTTGAAAAATATGGATTTTCGTGTTCTCCCATAGGGGTGTGCTCGACAGAACTGCCTGATGTAGCTCAACTTCAGGGTGCCTAGTGTCTAGTGGAAGGCAAGCGCCTCCGTAAGTGTATTATTTCGGACGGTTCTGCCACAGATCGCTAAGGTCTTCTAGTTCTAATCTCGATAAGCTATATCTTCTATTGTTCAACTGGGGATATTACTAAGGGAAACACAAATAGAGTATGTTTCCTATAATAACTAAATCATGCTAGTCCTACAAACGGGAGGTGGACTACAGATAATTCAATGAGGCTATAAGAGTCACCCTCGCGAGCTACCATCGATCCAAAATCTAGGGTACATCCACGAGTTACCCGAGTCTAAGCACCACGCTTACACTATGAATAATACTTTAACCAAAGGCCAATAGATTAAAACACTCAAAAGAGACTCGCAAACCAAAATAACAATATAAACATATTACTTACTTAAATCAGAAGTTGATTACCAGAGAAATCTCAGATGCAAGGTTGACTTTCGCCAAGGTACAAGTCATACAGAGAGCATCGACAGGCCGGCACCTCCTCCAAACTCTTCCCTCACTCTCAATCTCTCTATTTCTAAATACTAGATCCTATGGAGGTCTAATCTTCTCTTGATAGCTAGCTCTGATCCTCATGAGGAGAATATAAATTAGGGTTTCATGATCTCTACTGGATCTCTGAGGATCTGATGAGGGAGGGGGACATGGGCAGGTATATATAGCCCTAAGGGTCCAACATGAACCCTCAGATCAAACTGACATTAAGCAACTGGTGTAGATCTAATCCTTATGGCGGTGGAAGAGTCCACATCGAAGGGAAAGCAATTGGGCTCCGTACTAGGTAGGGCGGCCTCCCTAGTGGGCCGACCGGCCCACTATTGTGGCCTTTTGGCCCAAGCTTCGGCGTGGTGTCTTCTAGATCCTTCCCACGTCGGTGCCACGGTGGAATTCCGTAATTTTCTTTGACGATTAGGTCCTCCTTGGTGTTTTTGGGATAAACCCTGCTATAAACATAGATTCACCAAAACTCATAGAATTTATTAGTTTAAACCCCTAAACCTTCATTGGTGATTATATTTATGCCCTTATACATGTTTAATTGATGGTTTATATTGGTTGTTAACTACCGTCAACACCCCTCGAGCTCAGCGATGATGTCGAAGAGGCCCTCTTACTACAAAGACTATCTTGCTTGTCCATATGTACATTTTATTTGCACATTGTCGGATTCCATTTAAAGAACGTGTAGATTGTCGATTTTTTCCTCTTTGCTTAACATATTTCATATTGTCGGTTTGCAACCATTTATTATCACCAGAGTAGATTGTCGGTATGCAACCATTCATTAATTCCTTGGTAGGTTGTCAGTTTCTATTTTGAGAACTTGTAGATTGCTAGCTAGTTCACATAGATTGGTTAATAAATTTGTACATTCTCATTTCACCCTCTTACGACAATCGACAAAGACTATGTTGCTTGTCCATTTGAACACTTCCTTTGCAAATTGTTGGATTCCATTTAACGAACTTGTAGATCATCGGTTTTCGCCTTTTGCTTAATGCATTTACAAATTGTCAGTTTGCAACCATTTATTAACGCCTTGGTAGATTGTCGATTTGCATCCGTTCATTAACACCTTGGTAGATTGTTTCTATTTTGGGAACTTGGACACTACCAATTCACATATATATTGGTTATGACAAATTTGCAGTTTGTCGTTTCGCCACCCTCCTACAACAAAGACTATCTTGCTTGTCCTTTTGCACATTTTTCCTTTGCAAATTTGTTTGCTCCTTGTCTAAATGAAATTGTTGGTTGTCAGTTTGCACCAGTTACGTTCCAAGTATGTTCACTTCATTAGGTAGATTTTAATGGTGGGCAAGGTATGGTGGATATTGTGCCTGCTAAAAAGTTTGTCACAAAAGCAAGTTGTAGAACAAAATTATAGTTTGGGATATAGGCCTTTGCTCGACATTGTCCAATACTATCTTGTTTCTAAAATGTACGCCATCTTAGTTTTTTGAAGTTAACTTTTTTTAACAAACAATAACCAAGTTTATATGAATATATTAACATCTACAATGCCAACAAAATGCCATAGCCTAGGTATCAAGACATTTCATGGAGAATTTAATAAAACTAAATTTTATTGTGGATGTTTAATTGTATTTTCAATAAACTAGGTCAAAGTTAAAGAAATTTAACTTAGAAAAAAAACTAAAAGAACCTACATTTTGGTATGGAGAGAGTATCAACAAATTCAACTGGCAGGCCTTGTGCTAGGGATGTCTTCTGGCTTTGTTATGTCCCGAGTAGTAAAGTTTAAAATCTGGTGATTTTCCACATTAAAAGAGGTCCTATATTATATTACTATATCAAGAGTTTTTGTCTCTTAGATTTAATAGAACCTATCGAATTCATATTCCACATAGCCTTTTATTCGACTAAATGTTTTTTTAGAAGATGAAACAGAAAGATGCTTGACTCTCAAAAACATGATTTTGTACAATACAAATATTTTCTATTTCTAATTCAGTGGTTTGCCCGATATTTTTATTTCCATAATTAGAAAAAAATGGTGGCACTTATTTGAGGTGATGCTTTCTTGATGAGCCGAAACTGGAAATGACACAAGCATTAAGCGCACCTCAAGAATTGCATAAAATATTCTAACAAAAGTACAAATTGATAGAACATGTGATCCTACTTGAACATGCAAAAATAAGCTTGAACAAAAACTTGTGTGAGGAGAAACAAAAAGAGAAATCATCGTGTAAATGTCTTTAATTCTTTATTTATTTCGCCTTATACAGGCTGTATAGCTCAATGCAAGTTTAAAACTTTACAACTGTTGGTTTATCTTTTTTTACTTTCTCCTTGTACCATTGTGGTTCATGAATGATTGTAGATTTCAAGTCTTTAACTAAACACTCTTAGGCCTTGTTCGTTTGATTCCAAAATCAGAGGAATTAGAGGGGATCAAAGGGAATCGAGGGGAATTTTGACTTTAAGGATTTAATTTCCTTGGTTTTGGGTTCAGACAAACAGGACAAACATGCATATATATGGTAGCATCATCCCAAACCGCGGTAGCACTTGAGTTGTTCCGGTCTGGAGTATGTCGTGGAACATAAGTATGGACCGAGATTGGCACCGCTGTAAACATTTCAAAAATTGGCTTCACGGCTCGTACCTATTTCTTTTAGGCCCCAACCGTGTGCGGAGGACGCGAGAGAGATATACCCCGTATGGTCTTCGTCCGGTTGATCCTTGTTCTCCACTCCGCACATCATCAATTCATCTTGCCAGCAAGGATAAACGACAGACACACATAGGCAGTACTCGGATTCCACGGAAAGCGATGATCAGTACTCGGATAAACGACAGACACCTAACGAACACACGCTAGCTGCCCGACTCGGAATCACAACACACCAGAACAGCTAAACTATTATCCAACATCCAGATGATTAGCAAACTGAGAAACATGAACGAAAGAAACTATGATCCTCCTGCAGATCCAGGCCTCCTCCTTGTGCTGCTGCAGCTCTTGCTTATTACTCGTCTTCCACTGATGAAGGCGGCGTTGCCGCCTGGCTCGTGCCTCCGGTCTCCTTCTCGGCATCGTCCAGATCCTCCATGAATCCCTTGATGCTCTCCTCCAGATCCTTGTAGCCCTCCCCTATTTCCTCCGGCGTCACGGCTGGCAGCGGAGCGACAACCTTCTTTGTTTCAGATTTGTTCTGAGAGAAGCAAGGAAGAAGATCCAGCTGAGATAGATTAGTAGATTATACTCAGTTGCAGCGTTGCCTACTACGTATCATTTTTTATTTTTAGATAATGACCTTCGTATATATTTAGCGTAGGGCATCTGCTGTGTGTTTCTGGTTCACAGTGACCGCTGGGAAAGTAAAAGAAGAAGAAGAAGAAGATGATGATTTGCCTACCTCCGGCTCGGAGCTTTCCGTCTTCTTCCCCGTAGGAAATAGAATGTCCATCTTCTCTAGCAGCACTGGGAGCTGCGTGTGCATGGCACAGAGAAACAGATATGGAGATTAGTATTCTCAATTCTTCCCCGTTCTCTTGAAGTCGTACTATTAATTATTCAATCAACCATAGTGAAGCAAATTTTAATTAAGTGACCAACCAGCCGATGATTACCTGCTCGTAAATAATGTCATATTCCTTGCGGCGCTTGGCTGCGCTCTTCTTGAAACTATCTTCCAGTGACATCGTATGGGTTATAACTCACTAAGCACCTACTCTTTTAGTTTGTGTTTGAGGCTGTCACTCACTTCTGGATCTGGCTACTGCTAAGTTTTGAGGTGACGGAGGTGGTCTTTTATAGAGCTAGCTAGCTTTCCTGTTGGGGTGGGAAATGTGGCTGTCACCAACCACACCCAGGCTTGACTTGTCTTCGACTAAAAATTTAATTATCTATTTTTTCTTAATAAAAAACATATAATTTTCATTAGATTGGTCTTATTTTTTATAGTGTACTCCCTCAAAGGTATATATAGTTTTTGTTATGCACCTAGATATACATGATGTCCAGATACATCGTAAAATCTATGTATTTAGAAAAGCAAAAAAAGACTAACTCTCTCCGTTCTAAATTATAAGACATTTTGTCTTTTATAGATATGTATACATAATATATATCTAAGTGCATAGCAAAAGTTATATATATCTTAAAAAAAACTCAAAACTTATTATAACTTGAGATAGAGGAAGTAGAATTTAGAACAGAGTTGAGTAGAAGGTATCTTTTTTCTTTATATGTGAATCTTTAAATGCATAAGACTATAGGAGAAGCCCATAAAAAAGGCATATATAGGAGAACTGCCTGCTGTTGTACACGAAGAGGCGGTAAAAGAATATTCTTTTCTGAGATTAATTAGGTACCTTTTATGTGCAAAAAAGATAATCAAAACTATATAGTGTGAGCCAGCTGCATAAACCTCAGAATGCCGCTAGCGGTTAAACTAGTGGAGCACTGTTACAGCTAGCATCACACGATTTGAGCTCCGTGCATGGCTGGCTACATGCGCGCGCAGGCCTGAAGCGTTAAGCCTGCATGGGACGCGCCCTGCATTGGCAGGACCGCATGATGCAGCCAGAAGCCCACAAGAACGGCAAGCAAACCCCGGCGTCACCCCGCGCGGCTCCGCGCGCGACCGTTCCCCGTCGCTCGTCGAAACGGAAGCGTTTTGCCCAGCAAAACCGGGAAAGAGTGGACCAGTGTTAGGTGAGACGGCACGTTAAATTGTTTCGAACGACTCGCAGCGGCAGCGCCGGTGCCGTCTAGATTCCCTGCTCTCCGTTCATGTCGTCGTCCTCTTCTTTGTGTTACGGGAAAAAAAAATGTAATGATGTGCTAGATGAACAACTTAAGTTCATCTAAACAGGTTTTCACGAACCTTGTTGGACTGTTAGGAGATTTCTATAGGGAGCTTATTAGATCAAGATTAAGATTTTCCACATATATTGGAGTTTGCTATTTTTTTTCACAACTGTGCATAATCACATTTTTCATTGAGAGGAGGTTTTTTTACGAGAAACAGGAGGGGTTTCACCCCTACTGCAATTTTATTGAAAATAAATTTAAACAAAAGGAAGTACAAGGGAGTTCAGGAGTTCTCAAGAAACAAAGAAACAAAAGAAGAGAAGAAACACAAGAGGGGAGGGGAAATCACAAAATTGTCAAATTTTGTGTGAACTTGTTACTCGCAGGTTTGCACCTATTATGGTGAATTTGATAGTCATTTTGCCTCTTACCACAAAAAGCTTGGATTTTGTCAATTTGCGCCATTTTATCTTTGGAAAACAAGTTTCTACCCATATCTTAGAGCAACTCCTAGAGAATCTCTATATCCTCCCTAATTGCTAGGAATAAAGATTTCGATAAAAAAAACCTTCCAATAGCTTCTTTAACTGGTTACCTAAATATAGCAATATTCTATTCCGGATTTTTCGCTAGCTAAATATAGAAAATGAGAATTGCTCTTTATAGTATACACAAGATATAGAAAAACTTTTGAAAAGTGGAAAAACATCGAAAACGATTTTTATGCAAATAGCTCTCCACATGATGGTGATTTAGGCCCTATTTGGATCTCTATAGATAATAGCTATCAGTTAGGCCTTGTTTAGATGCAAAAAATTTTGCAAAATAGTTACTGTAGCGTTTTCGTTGTTATTTGGCAAATAGTGTCCAATCATAGTCTAATTAGGCTTAAAAGATTCGTCTCATGGATTTCGTCTAAACTGTGTAATTAGTTTTATTTTTTATCTATATTTAATGCTTCATGCATGCGTCCAAAGATTCGATGTGACGGGGAATGTGAAAAATTTTGCAAAATTTTTTGCAAACTAAACTGGACCTTAATAGTTAATAACTATCTCACTAGTTGAACCAAATCAGATAATAGTAGCTAATAATTATCTCGTAGCATTTTTCATTAGTTGTGCATCTAAACACCCTCTAGAAAATAGGTAGCTAATAGTTAGTAGCTAGATAATATTATATATGAGTTATTAGCCAGCTAACTATTATGAGCCTATATGCTTTCAATGACATCTAGTGTCGAGTAGCCGATCCTAGCTTTTGATTAGGCATGATTGGTCCACCATTTTCCCCCAAACAATTCGATAGAACCTGGCCAAACATTCTAAGTTTCATGTGTACCCTAACTCTAGTACATTGATAACACGATCTTTTCTTTATCCACCCTAAATCATTTCTCCTACAATAATCCCCACTAAATCTCAATCTCATATTCAAAATAAAGGGTATATGGGGGAGTGGTTCAAATTTAGGTACAAGGGGAATGATTTAGGCTGTCACTAATTTTAGGATGTTGGTTAGGAGCACCATTGGAGAAAATCTTTTTATCCATAAACCTTACTTTTTTTTACCATAGGATGTTGAATAATGGTACTATGAGAGATGCTCTTTTTTGGGAGGAAAGCATCCACAAGTGCACAATTGTAGGCCCAATAGGGATGTTGAAGCTTTATAGTTTTTTCTTCCATTCCTTCTTTCTTTTTGTTTCTTTTCAATTCCCCTTGCCTTTTCCTTTCATGTCCATTTCCTTCTTCCATTTTACTTTTTCCATCTGATCTCATGTCGATATACTCTTTCTCCAAATTGTATTTTTATTGGGTGCAAACCCACGCTCAGTTTCTTTCTTAGAGGTGCTCATAGGAATACTGTATGCTCACGTATGTTCATTGGGGTGAGTCTGCGCGCGTGTATATATGTTTATGAGCGTCTAATGTGTACTTTATTTAAAAAAAAATTTGTTGCTCTATAATTCATTTTGAATTGCTCCAATGGTGGAATTCTATATTGTGTGGTATATTTTGCATTGTTCTATTATTGTATTGCGTGGAAATCATGTTGTAAATTTTGTACTGTATAGTGGTATATTTTTTGCACTATCTATAACAATGCCATTTTTTATTTCACATTATATTTGACTTTTGGAGATGTGAAAATATAGTGTTCCGTGGTACGCTTTGAATTATTCTGTTTTATATTTCCAAATTATTCCAATTGTAAAAAAGTATTGTTCCTTGCATATTTTGAAATGTTCTAGCTACAAAGTTATTGTTCAAAAATATATTTAATCATTGTACGTGGTATATTTTTGTATTGTTCTGGTGGTGCATTTTAAATTGTTTTGCTCTTCCTGCTTTTTCATATAAATTTTACTGGGCTGAGAGCAGCTCTAGTATTTGTAGAAATCAAACATGAGATGTGAAAATCGAACTTTCAAATTCGTCATGAGTTCTCTGACTGTTCTTTCGTGCGGTACTATTTTCTCTCTCTCTCTCTCTTGGTTGTTCCGGAGAATTGGACTTGGTGGGTTCTGGGCTGTTCTTTCCTTCTTCTTTTTTTGAGAAATTCTGGGCTGTTCTTTCCTGTACTCCTTTTTTGCACTCGCCAACGTTAATCCACTCTAATAACGTTTTTGCAGGCCGAAATCGATTTGACACTCGAGCCTCCACTGAGATCGTAACTTGGCCATCATTTTTCGCTGGGCTATAGCTGGGCCGCCTAACCGTCCGCTCAGCAGGTGGCCGGCTGCTACTCGCCACGTCGTCACTTCGTCAGGTTGTAGCGCGAGTACGCGAGCTACGCCGCGGGAGTATATGCCGCAGGTGTTCAAGCACGCGGAATTTTCTGGAGGGAAAACAAAGAACGAAGAAAGAAAATCTATGTTACCGTCAATACTACCATGATCTCACTTTGCGAGATGGGAAAGGTACGCTCTCTTTTTTTATTGAAACTCTTTTCTGAATTGCTTTAGGCCCGGCCTAGAAAATTGCTGGCCCAAGCATGAGGAGGAATATCCACATGGTAAAGCCTTTTACAGCGGGCCGAACACCCCCGAGATTTTTTTATCAAAACGTGTACCTAGTAAGTTGTAAAAAGGGCCTCAACATTAGGCCTGTAAACTCAAAAGGATCGGGCCTAAAAAGGGCCAGGCTCAATTTTAATGGGATGTAAAAAGGGCCTGCACGAAAAAGGGCCGGGCTCAATTCTTATGGGGTGAAAAAGGGCCTGACCGTTAGGCCTACATGCAAACTGAAAAGGATTGTTGCGCGACCGCACGAGTCAGCAAACATATCGCCAGGTAACCTGGGATTCTTCTGGATTGAGCGCCCCTTGACCCCGCGACTTCCCATGCATGAGGCCTCGCCGCGCCGCGACGACTGCAGAGTACCGACACCCAAGGGCGCTCGTGCACACACACAGCTCAACAAAGAATAGACTTCTCCATTCCACCCAACAAGCAGCCCGTGTCGCCATCCAACAATCCAACCGAGGCGAGCTTTGACCGTGAGAACCCGCATAAACAAAGCGAGAAAACGGCGTCCCGGGAACACAAAACCCTAGCTTGAAAGCCGGCACGGGAGAAACCGCTCAGCAGCTGTGGCCGTGTCCTGTGTGTGTGCTTTGCCCCGGGCACTGAAAGCAGGGGGATTTCTTTTGTTTTCGCGTCATTGGCTGGCCTTCGATTTGTGCGTAGCGGAAAATTGGCCTCGATCGGGTTTCTTGGTTCGGACGCGTACACACGTGAGGCGGAGTGTCTGGGTGTCTGACGGGAGGGAGGTTCTATCCGTTGAAATTTCTTGATACAGTAACATGCCCACAAAATGTGTACTGCTTTCGAACGTCGCACGTCGTTTTTGGCCAACACACCGACGAATTTTCACTCTTCAGCTTAGAACAAACAACAGACAACAAGCGAGTAGCGTAGCTCCAGGCGGCGTCGCGAGCTCTTCCTTGATCGTTTCGTTTCCCTTGGGCACCTGCCCGGGAGGGAGAAGCTGACATTTCAATCAAGAGGCGAAAAGACCAGCACACTCAAGTGGCTGTCGGCGGGGCCCGGCGGTTCCCGCGCAGACGCATCGCCCGGACATTCATCTCTCCCCCGCCCCGCTGCTCGCTGACGCTGTCGTCACCGCACGGACGGGCACCCTTCCCGTTCTCACCGTTCCAGGCACGGTCATCATCATACGCAGCGCGCATACATAACCAAATGGCACCTGCAATAATGGAACGTGCGGTGGGGCCGTGACGCTAACACGGAAAGACAGCAGACAGGCAGGCGAGGCCGGGCGGGCGGGACCGAGGGGGCAGGGCGGCATGTTGCACTGTGCAACGGGGGCGGGACCGCGGGATGAGACGGGAAGAGTGAGGATGCTCTGCTCTGACTTTATTAGCCGCGCTGACTTATGGCCCACCGTGCAGTGCTTCAGGGATCGCTGCTGCCAGGCCGCGTCCGCGGTATAACACGCCGGACGCCGGGCCATCGGTCCCGGTCCCGGCGGGCCGGCGGGGACACAGCGCGGCACGACACCCTGTCCTGCCATGCGCGGGGGCAACATTCTTTCAGTGCAACAGCAGCGCACGGGACAAACGCCCCGTGGCGGCCGTGCACCTGCAGCTGCAGCTCCCCGCCGGCCTCCCTCTAGCGACAAGAGCTGCCTACCCACCCGTACTACAAGCAGAAGCCGCAATGGAACAAACCGGACCAGACCGGACCGGACCGGAGTCGCCGTCGCCTTCATATAGATCCGGTAAAATGACCGGAGAGAAGAGAAGACAGCCTGCGCATTGACGACATTTTTAGCGGTTTTCATTTTTTCGACCGCGAGCGTGGGGTGACAATAATGAGCTGACCGAAAGAAACAGCCGTGGTGCGAGTGCCCAATGCGCAAGGCCCCATGGCAGTAGGATACAAAAAAAGATGGGCGCAACCGCGCAAGGCAACGATGGAGCTCGGCGTCAGGGGTGTGGACCAACGGCGATGGCCGCGATGGGGGCATGTGAGGTAGCGCCAGAGCAGTCGCTACGCTAGCTAATCCAGGCACTGTTGTCCGGTCCTGCTTAGGAGGAGATGAGCCGTAGAGGGCATGACCGGATGAGGCGTCGGCCTCGGCTTGCAGGGCAGGCCTAACCCCTTGTCAGCTAGGCAAACCAGACATGGCAGTTATTTCTCCGGCTGGGCGAGAGCGCAGGCACCCTGGCTGGACTGGAGGCCCCCAGCAAAGACAGCACACCGGGATACGCGACACGATGCTCCGCGATCTTTTGGGTGACCTCACTCGCCATCAGCACGCTGAGGAAAAAGGCAGAGGCAGGCAGGCTAGGCAACAACCAAGTCGCCTGAAACCTGCATCTGCGCGCAGTGTCGCTGCTCCCGCTACGGCTGCCCTGCCCCTTTGGCCGGTACTCTACGCCGTTCAGATGCATTGGCCAAAGGGCATTCAAGCGCCGATGAGTGAGTGGTCAGAGGGGTTTTGCAAACGTACTACGACACGCCAACCAACGAAGTGCATCGGAATGAACGAGGATAAAGAGAAGGAACAAGATGAGTACTAGGGTTACCCCCACGTTTTACAGTGGATTTGGATACAGAGAAGGAACAAGAACGAACTGCTGCCTAATCATTGCGGCATTGCCTACGAGCTGCCTGCCATGGCGAAATCTCTCTTCAGAGTTCAGAGTTGGAACGAACTTGCTCGAGCATGTTCGTTTCTCTCACTCAAACCAACAGCGGTACTTCTTCACGAACAAAAAAAAACGATACGAAGCAGCCACCGAACAGGCCTACCAAGAACATCCTAATACTCGCGGCTGGAATGGCTCACTACTGCTCCTCGTTTAGCTTCCGAGGTTGTCGCTCCCAGCATCGGTTAATATCGTGAGCCCTCGTGCCGACCTGACGAAATCGCTGAAATGGCAGAGCAATGTGCATCAGCTCGGATGATCCTTTTGCACTGCGTCAGCAGCGAAAAATCGAGGCAAGCGTTGTGGACACGATTGTTGTTACCTGAAGGGCTCGTCGCCGGCGTGCTTCACTTCACCGGTGGCGCCGCGGTACAGCACGCGGCTCCGCAGCTCCGCGCCCTCGATGCCGAACATCTCGGACAGGCGGCCGTAGAGCTCGTCGAACGAGCTCAGCGCCGAGAGGTAGAGGTTGCGGCCGACCGTGTCGGACTCGACGAATACCTTGCATTGCCCGGGCTCAAGCCCGAGCTCGGAGACCTGCTGCTGGCTGCCGTCCCTGAACCACGGCAGCCGCTCCGACGACGCGTTCTGCTTGGTCGGGCTGTTCTGGATGACGCCGGAGCCCGAGCCCTCCGAGACATTGGGGCCCTTCTCGGCGTTCCAGTACAGAGAGCTGTTGCCGGTCGCGGCTGGGGAGGTCGCGCCGCCGGAGCTGCTGAGGCTCATCTGCTGCTCGGTTAGTATGGTCCGTCCGAAGAGCACTAGCCCCGCCGGCTTGACGGCGTCGGGCTTCAGCTTGTTGGCGCCCATGGACAGAGCGCACGGGACGTCGTCGTCGCGCGACGGTGCGCCTCCGATGGTCAGGTCGGTGCTGATTCTTGCCGGGATAGGGATCGTCGGACCGACATGATCGGGACGGCGGAGGCCGGGGTACAGCAGGCTCGACTGCAGGTGGGTAAGGTGGAGATCTGATAAAGATGGAACGAATTGCGCATGCCTGGCTCCCTGTATGGCTGCAGGAGCACCGCCGTCCGGGAACGGGAAGAACGGTGGGTGGGCGTGAAGGAAATGGTGGGGGTGGTGGTGCTGGCCGTGTGACAGTGGGTTGGGCGGGAACGCCGGGTTCAGGAGCTGCCCTTCGAAGGGGAACTCCGGGTACGCCGGGATCCGGGGCTTCTTGCGCGGCGGCGAGAAGGAGGCGAGGTGGATGGCCGGCATGCTCGACACCAGTTCCACCAGCCATGGGCTCACCCGTTTCACGTTCTGCAGGAGGTCCGGCTCGTCCCAGGTCACCTGCAGCGGAATCGCCAATTCAACAAGTGAGCACCAAGCAAGCACAAAGAAAGCTTTGTTGGTAGCTGGAGAAGTAGCAGCAGCTGCATACCTGAAGAAGGCGCCACGGCGACTGCGGCCAGCGGATGGGGTCGGTGACCTGGACGCCGGCGACGGTGCCCATGAACCAGCTGATCCGGGAGGAGTCCTCCGTCTCGAACGCCATCTTGAACCGCATCCCTGGGGACCACTGCACCCTCATCGCTGCGCGGACCGCGGCGGCACGAACGCAGAACTCGGGCGCGCTCGCACGAGGGTAGTACACCGCCTCAAACGACTGCCCGGCAGCCGCCAGCCTCGCCGCCTCGGCCACGTCCTCTGGTCGCACCTTGCCCCGTGCCTTGGCGGCCGCGCACGGGCTCACATTACTTCGCATGAGGCCCGCGTAGTAGTCCCACCCGGGCGTAGGGGCCTCCTCGCCTCCGCCTCCACCGGCGCCGCAGAACCCACGCTTCGCGCGCCGGATGCCGACGTGCAGGTCCCCGCTGTCGCCGCGGAGGAACACGATGGAGTCCCCGGCGACGAGCTTCTTCTGGTTGACGAACGTGCTCCACCCCGTGGTGAGCAGGTGCCGGCGCGGCGTGCCCCGGTAGATGTGGCGGAACTTCCAGGCGGCCCCGTGCACGTCCTTGGCGACGACGGTCTGCACGGGCGGGTCGGCGGCGTAGTCAAGCCGCGGGAAGATGGTCTCCGCGCAGTACCTCGGCACGGAGAACCCGCCGCCGTTGTTGGCGTCGGACTGTGTCAGCGTCTTGGCGAACGACGCCGGCTTCTCCTGCTCGTCCGCCGCGGCGGCCGCATCGTCCTCGAGGCCACCCGCGTCCGCCTCCCCGCCGCGTAGCGGGACGAGGCGGATCCTGGCGAAGACCTCGTCGGTGTCCAGATCAGCCATGTAGCGCACTGCGGCGACGCGGCAGGGGACAAGCGCCGGGACAAGCGCCGCGGAGAGGTCGGCCGCACCGGCGAGGCCGAGCGCGTGCTCCGCGTGGCCCTGCGGGAAGTAGTAGACGCTGGCGCCCACGGGTGGCACGGTGCACATGCCGCCCGCGCACGCCAGCCACAGCTGCCGGTCCACGCACCGCTCGGCGCCGGCGGCGGCCGGCTCCGTCAGGTCCGCGAACGTGATCATCTGGAACGCACCGAGGCGAGGGCCGGTGGAGTGAGAGGGGTACGGAGGTGGAGGATACGAAGGCGAGCGGGTGTCGTGTGTAACTGAGCTACGGAGGTGGGAGCCTGTTCTCACTGTAACGACCAGGAGTAAACCCAGCCCGCTGCGACTTTATAAGTGCCCGTTTCGGCGAGTGGGAGTGGGAGACAGGGCGTCAGGATGATGTGCGGACAGTCGTGTAGGAAACAGCGGCGACTACCAGTGGATCGACGTATGCGTGGAGCGGCGTCCTCGTGTGGAAGTTTGAGGCCCGTGAGTTTCGGTATGCGTCAGCGTGGTAGTGGTAGTGGTTACATGGAGATCGAGGAACACCCGTGTGCCGATCGATGTTGTGGACTTGTGGCCTGTGGGGTTTCCAGTCCGTGCAAGTGTGGAACGGGATCTCAAATAAATACTGATATCCACTCAAAAAGAGGAAAAAATGCTTGGCATCCTAACCTCCATATGATTTTTTTTTGATATCTCAACAAACATGTGTCGTGTTCGGCTTACCCCATATTCGACTTGTTCGGCTTCTTTTTTCAGCCGGAACAGTGTTTTTCTCTCACAACAATTCAGCCAAAACAGTGTTTTTCAGTCAGTTTCAGCCAAGTTTCAGACCAGCGAACGAGGCCATGGTATGATGCAAGAAATGAAGTGCTCCGCTGATTCGCTAAGGTTCCCACAAGAGATGCTACCTTTACTGGTTAGCTCTAATGGGTGTTTGGTTTGATTAGCTATAAATACAATGACATACGCTAATGGGTGTTTGGTTTTATGAACAATTTCAAAAAAAAAAGAATAAATCTCATCCTCACGCTTATAATTGTTGGCATAAAAGATTGGTCAAAAATTAAAGCACAAGAACACTGGGACGTGAAACAACACTTCACTGAGGTGTTTATGAAAAATCGAATAAACCAAGATTCCTAAATTGTTGTACGAAATTCATCCTTCGTCTGGTTACAATATTTAGATTAGATCGACTTGTGTTTTGAAGTTAATCTTGGACATAGATGAAAGGATCAAGATGCCCAAAATGACGGGTGAATTAGACTAATTTTAAATTTCTTTGCAATAATTAAACTCTACGGTTAGCCCAATTAACCCCTTGTACCTAGAAAGTGTTTCTATTAATCTAACGCACAAAAGTTTAGCACCCTAAGTTTCAATCCTACTCTAGCATGGCAATTCTAGGAATGTAAATGACAAGAATTGAATTGCTCAAAGTAAATGCTCAAAGTAAAGAGAGAAGGAGGAACGCGGCGATGTTTTGCCGAGGTATCGGAGAGTCGCCACTCCCCACTAGTCCTCGTTGGAGCACCCGTGCAAGGGTATAACTCCCCCTTGATCCGCGCAAGGATCAAGTGCTCTCTACGGGTTGATTCTTCGACACTCTGTCGCGGTGAATCACCCACAACCGCTCACAACTTGAGTTGGGTCATCCACAAGCTCCGCCGGATGATCACCAATCTCCCAATCACCATCAAGTCGTCTAGGTGATGACGATCACCAAGAGTAACAAGCATGAACTCTCACTTGACCACGACAAGCCTAATGAGAAGGGTGGATGCACACTTTGCTACTCTTGATCTCACTAATGAGGGCTCTCTTTAGGATTCTCAAATCTCAATCATCTCACTAGGACCTTGCTCTTCTTGGTACTCTCAAGGATGTTTTTTAGCTGTTGAAATGAGCAAAAGTGCCCCCACACACGAATGGAGGAAGTATTTATAACATGGGTTGAAAAACGAACCGTTATGTGCCTCTGCGGGGTGACCGAACGCTCCGGTCATGTTGACCGGACACGCCGGTCAGTTCACCCCGAACTCTAGTGTTTACAGTGTGATCGGACGCTGACCAGCGTCCGGTCAGTACTAACCGAACGCGTCCGGTCATGATTTTCCCTCTCTAGAACCTTACTGGAGTCGACCGGATGCTGGCCCTCACCGTTCGGTCACTTGACCTCTCAGCGTCCAGTCGCACCAGATGAAAACACCTTGGTCAAATGAACTGACCGGACCCTGAGCCAGCGTTCGGTCACACCGGAGCCAGCGTCCAGTCAGTATTTGACCCTCCATTCACTTTCAACTCTCGATCATACGTGAATGAAGTTTGCTCCAATGGATCTAAGGGCTTTTTAGGAGCTACCTAGTGCTAGGTTTAGCAAGTGTGCACCACACCTAATCCACTAGAGTTATCTAGGTCAAGCTACCCGTACATACCCCCCTTAATAGTACGGCCAAAGGAAAAACAAAGTTCTAAACTACTCTAAGTATCTCTTCAACTCCAATCGACACTTAGAACTAGTCCATCCTTAACCTTGTCGTCCATTCTTTGAAAACCAAAACGATTTCCATCGTAGGGCATGACCACCATGATAGCCCAATCGATCTCAATTACCATGACTTAACTTAATTGCCTCTGTAAAACACGCGTTAGTCATAGTAATCATGTATTGTCATTAATCATCGAAACCCAACTAGGGGCCTAGATGCTTTCAATCTCCCCTTTTTGGTGATTGATGACAATACTACCGCGAGTATGAGAAAGAGTTGATGTTTTTGACATGCTTGGTTCATATAAGCTTTTGGCAATAAGAACAAAAATGTTAGGCAAGCTTATATGACCCAAGCCAACATGATGTACTCACAAGATATGAAATAAGCATGAGTACAAGTAATAAAGCTCATTCGCATCGGAGTAAAACGTGGAAGCAAAGCAAATGAGCATAGCACAAGTGATATGACATGTAAATAATTCAAAGTAGAAAGCACACATGTCATATATCACGATCACGTAGATATCACTATCACATAGATAGGGTTTGATGCATAAAAGTAAACACACGAATGTATAATAGTGTATCACACATAAAAACCAAATATAATAGATAGTCTAAGTAAACTAAGCTCCCCCTAGATATGTCGCTCCTCCTAAAACTAGCATACTCGATCCCTCTCCTCCTTTGACGTCAAACACCAAAACCTAAGGGTCGGTCGGTGGGGCTGCAACGGACGAGTCGAGCGCTAAGGTACGAGGTGCAAGCTGGAACTGAGTGCCATCATTATCTAAACCAAAGCTCTGAGCTGTCTGACCCTCTATAGCTAGAAGCGACGCTGAAGCAGTCTGGGTTGGATCAACAACTAGAGCTACTATAGACTGTGTAGGTATGACTGGAGTAGCTGGCTCTGATGATGCCACTGAGGAAGGGAGTGTCTCTGTAGTCTCGGTAATAGGTGCAACTATAGAAAGACCTAGGACATGCAAATATAGTGGAGTAGGCTGCCCTATCAACTCTCTGAAAGATGCACCAAGGCTCCTGGACACTGTAGTCTCTGGCACTAGCAGCGAGGAAGTCTAAGCCGGTGTGAAGCCTATCTGGATAGGTATGAACTGCGGGGCTAACATGGGCAACACAAACCACTAGGACACCTGCTCTATAGGTGAAGCAAACTATGTTGGAGGCTTTCCCTGACTCTGAAGCCCACTAGGCTATAACGCTGGAGTCATAGAAGTGGTGGCAGGCTGACCAAGCTGGGGTGAAGGCTGTGGCGGTGGAACCCTAATAGCTGTCACTACATGCTGCATAGATCCAAGGAGCTGCTACTAATGCATGGCCTGCTTCTACTGCTGTATGGCCTACTGCTACCGCTAAGACTCATCATGTCGAGTCTAGAACTGTGCAAAAGTAGCGGCGGTCTCCTGAGCCTGGCGAGCCTGATCCTGCCTCATCCGCTCAAGTATGGCAAGTAGAGCGGGGTCTGTCTGCGGTGCAGATGGAGCTGAACTAGAGCTACTGGCCTCATGATCATGTCATCTTGGAGGCATCTAAGGAATATCGCGGTAGTCCTCATCTGAGCTGTCACTGGGGTCGCTCTCGACCATCCCCTCCTACTGAGCATCTAACTGCTCCTCCTCAATAGCTGCTATGCCCCTGATAGTATCATCCTATTGGGCTATAGTCTTTGGCACCTTTGGACGGCGACGCGGCTAGCTAGGTGCACTCGGTGTACTGTGGCGAATCATCTAAGTCAGGTTATATGTAGGGAACTCTGTGGTAGTACCACTATACTCAGCTAGCATCTCAGGCGGCCTCACTATAACTGCCCTATGGATAAGAAACGTGATCTAGTGGGCATAGGGAAGCTATCGGTGACCTCTGAACCCCTCAGCAATAGTATCCTCCATCTCTGATAGAAGGAGATCCCAAATATCAAACACTATCTGTTGCATCAGATAGTTCAGTAGCCACAACAGTATGCGAGTCAAGCCCTCATGATACCCTATCTTCGGAAGTAGTGTCCTCCTTATAATGGCATCAAGCACTCTAGTAGTGGGAGTAAGATCACTGGGTGTCCTGCTAGACCCCTCGCTTAATGGCTCTGTGAAGCAGTGATGGACTAGATCAGTAGGGGGCACCATCCCACCATGAGGACGTCTAGGGGGCGTTGTCTATCCATAGCAAACCTCATGTAGCCAGACGGGCTGCTCCTAAAGCCTGAGTATATCTCTAACCCTAGTGCTCGTCAGCCTGTTATCTCTGCCACTGAATGTAAAGTGTATGAATCTGTGCTATGGGTCAATCCAGAGAGAAGCATAGAACTGATGGACCCAAGATAGAACATATAAGTATGTCCGTCCAAGTAAATCTGTTAGCCTTGGAAGGTAAGAAAGGTAGAGGTGAATGTGCCCTCCAGCTGCTACAACAATAGACTCTATGTTGCACACCCTCTGAGATCTAAAAACAGCTCTACTGTTAAGATATGCATTGCAGAAGTCCTCCTGCAGTGGTGTGTAGAAGCCCTCTGATGCACGCTCATCTCGCCTCGACAGAAACCACTGCTCAAAATCCATAAATCTGAGTTGTTGCACCTGTTTGGTCGTGGCAGCCCTCAGATCTAGATGAGTCACTAGAGGCGGACCCTATGGTCTGGGCGGTGGACGAGAACCCCTCCACTGTGTATCTACCCTCGATTTGACTGGAACATGGGTACGACTAGAGCGGCGAAGCTGTGGCTAAGGTGCCTGCTCTATCTCCTCGGCCTGCTGTCCCTCCTGAGTGTGCTCTGCTACCTGTGGCTCCTGCCGTGACTCCCCCTGAGGCTGACTCTCATCTAAGACAACTCGCCGTCCCACAACCATGATAGTCCCAGCTGGACCACCCTGACAACGCTCAACCTGCTCTAGTGCGGCCCTCATAGATGGAGAGAGCTGATCTGCAATAACAACACCACTGCGAGCACCTCCTCTCTTTGGCACGCTCTGTGACCTCTGCAACTATGTCTGTTCTAGCTGTGTCTACATCTAGATACTTCCGCTTCTTTGTTGCAAGTTTCTTCATCGCCTTACCTTTTGGATCTGTAGACAAGCGAGGCAGGTGTCTCGGATCCTCATCACCGGAACCACCTCCAACATTCTTAAAGCGAACCATCGGTTGGATTTGAAGAGAACAACTGCTGCTGGTAAGAAACAACTGTCAACTATCACTTTCGAGGCTTGGCCTCGATCCGTACTCACGAGCTTGGCCCCGAGTTGACTGATAACTGCAAATAGGACCTCAACGGCACCGACTCGCTGCACGATAGAATAGAGGATATACAGATAATCTTAATTATTCATCTAGAGATACAAAACCCTAAGAAAGCAAGTAATTAGGTACGAAATTGAATCGAGGGCTTGCTACCTGACGAACCGGCGAAACGACAAGAAGAGGAACGAATCGGGGAACCACCGGGTCGGCTAGGGTTAGGGTTTCGGCAACGCACTGCGATGAATCAGTGAGGAAAGTAGTGGCTTGGGCACCAATGATGATGAAGCTAGGGCACAGTGGCATGGGATCTAGGGCATGGCGGTGTAACGGTTGATGAGCGGGAGCGCACGGACGCGGGGAGGCGCGGTGGAGCAGCACGGGCTTGTGGTGGCGCTGGCGTGAAGCAAGACGGCTCGGCCACAAGAGCTCGGTGGCGGAGCTTGCAGCGCGGTGAGCTTGCTGAGGTGGCGCCTAGAGCTGCTGTATGGGAGCGGTGGCCCAAAGCAAAGGCGCGGGGGAGGCTGGCTCGGCGGCAGTGGCGGTGGCGATGACGGCGGCGCGTGGGCGTAGAGGCGCGATGAGCGGCGTAGGGAGCGGCGGTGCGGGGTGCGGCGGCCAGCGATAGCTCGGGCAGGGTGGCGTGTGGGTGGTGAGGTGTAGCACGGGCGGCTTGCGGTTAAAAAGGGGTCCCCCCGATGTGACAGAGAAGGAAACAAGAAAGAGATTGAATCCCACCCATTTTCAATTGACCGGACGCTCCGGTGATAGCGATCGGACGCTGCCACCCAGCGTTCGGTTCGATTCTAGAGAGGTCCAAATCCCCTAGAATCATGACCGAACGTAGCCAGAGTCCGGTGCAAGCTATCTCCTTCATCTTCGATCGACCAGACGTAGAGCCACCATCTGACCGGATGCTAGGAGAACACTGTTTTAGCATACAGTCACTCCTTCGCAGTAGGTTCACCTCCTGTAAACTGACCGGACGCTGGACATCAGAGTCCGGTGCAGCGTCCGGTCACTCCTTTTCCAGCGAATCTTCAAAGTCCTTCGTGCTGTCTATTCCCAATCAAGTCCCAACTCCAATAAGATCCAAATAAACACCAATTAGGACTGATGTGAGTGACCTCTCTCAAACCCTCATGTTTTTCAAAAATATTTTGCCCTAGGCTATTATTCCTTTTATGAAAATAGGCAATAAGAGGGCAATTGAAGATAAACAATAAAACAACATTCATGCATATACAATGCAATACTTGAAGATAAATCTAGTTGCTTGTCAAGTTTGATCCAAGGTTAAGCTTCTTCACACGCTTTATGGCGGTTATCTTAACCATGTTAGATAAGCCCTATATGCATTATCAAAAATTAAACATGTTGTATATTATAATGCAATGCAAGGGACAACACAAGCTCATTTTTAGTAAAGTTACTAAAATCAAGAACATTGAGCTCATTCCGCAATCGACAAAAAGTTGCATCATCTAGCGGTTTAGTGAAGATATCTGCCAATTGATCCTCGGTCCTTACACCTTCTAACGATATTTCATTTTTAGCAACATGATCTCTAAGAAAGTGATGACGGATATCTATGTGCTTGGTGCGCGAGTATTGAACCAGATTATTTGCAAGTTTTACCGCACTTTCATTGTCGCACAAAAGAGATACTTTATCTAGAACAACACCATAGTCTAGCAAAGTTTGTTTCATGTAAAGTATTTGTGCACAACAAGCACCCACGGCAATGTATTCCGCTTTGGCGGTGGACAAAGCCACACTATTTTGCTTCTTGGAGGACCAAGACACAAGTGATCTACCAAGCAAATAGCACCCTCCAAATGTGCTTTTTTATCAACTTTGCACCCGGCATAATCCGAATCGAAATAGCCAATTAATTCAAATATAGCTCCTTTGGGATACCAAAGGCTAATGCTTGGTGTGTGCTTAAGATACCTAAGGATTCTTTTTACTGCAATTAAATGAGTTTCCTTAAGATTAGCTTGAAATCTTGCACACATACATACACTAAACATGATGTTGGGCCTAGATGCGATTAAATATAACAAGCTACCAATCATAGAGCGGTAGATAGTTTGATCAACCGTGTTACCTCCATCATCTAGGTCGAGATGTCCATTAGTTGGCATTGGTGTCTTGATTAGCATACATTCATCCATCTTGAATCTCTTGAGAAGATCATTTGTATATTTCTCTTGAGAGATGAAGATCCCTTCTTTCATTTGTTTGACTTGAAAACCAAGAAAGAATGTAAGCTCTCCAATCATTGACATCTCAAACTCCTTTGACATAAATTCACCAAACTCTTTGTAAGAATCTTCATTTGATGATCCAAAAATGATATCATCAACATACACTTGACAAATGAAGATGTGCCCATCAAGCTTCTTGGTAAATAGTGTGGTGTCGACCTTCCCGATGGTAAAGCCCTTCTCAATGAGGAAGTCCCGAAGGCGCTCATACCAAGCTCTTGGGGCTTGCTTAAGCCCATATAATGCCTTGGACAACCTATAAATATGATTAGGATATCTAGGGTCTTCAAACCCGAGAGGTTGATCAACATAGACTAGTTCATTAATAAAGCCATTTAGAAATGCACTTTTCACATCCATTTGATATAGTTTCATTTCATGATGTGATGCATATGCAAGGGGGATACGAATGGCTTCTAGTCTTGCAACCGGTGCAAAGGTCTCTCCAAAATTCAAACCTTCAACTTGAGAGAACCCCTTTGCAACTAGTCTTGCCTTGTTCCTCACAACTACACCTTGATCATCTTGCTTGTTACGGAACACCCACTTTATTTCAATAACTCTTGCATCTTTTGGCCGCTCTTCAAGAGTCCAAACTTTATTGTGGGTGAAGTTGTTCAACTCTTCATGCATGGCATTTATCCAATCAGGATCTTGAAGAGCTTCTTCTACCTTGGTAGGCTCATAGCAAGAGACAAAAGAGTGATGAGCAATAAATAAAGCAAGTTTTTGAGTGCGAGTCATTACACCCTTTGATGGACTCCCTATGATGAGATCTTATGGATGATCTTATAGTAGATGTGTATTTCTCCTATTGACCACTTGAGGAGGAGGTTGTGGAGCATCAACATCTTGTGCTTGTACCACCATTTGATCATGGGAGACATGGGTGTCTTCATTTTCTACTCTCTCATCTTTATCATCATCTTGTGGCACACTTGATGAAGAAGGTGGATCAATCACTTGTATATCATCTTCATCATCTTTAGGCTTGATGTCTCCAACTGGAATGTTCTTCATAGCCTCCCTCAATGGTTCATCACCTACATCATCAAGATTCTCATGTGCTCCTTGGGAGCCATTAGATTCATCAAATTCCACATCATATGTTTCTTCAACCAAGCCGGTGGCATGATTAAATACTCTATATGCTTTGGACTTTGATGAGTAACCAACAAGAAAACCAATATCACAATATCTTTGAAACTTCCCTAGGTGTTACCGCTTCTTGTAGATGTAGCATTTGCAACCAAACACCCTAAAGAAAGAGACGTCCAGCTTCTTCCCATTAAGCAACTCATAAGATGTCTTACCAAGGAACTTTTGAAGGAATAGGCGGTTGGATGCATAGCATGCGGTGTTGATAGCTTTCGCCCATAGAGCTTTGGGGGTGTTGTACTCATCAAGCATTGTTCTTGCAAGAGTGATCAATGTCTAGTTCTTCCTCTCAACTACACTATTTTGTTGAGGAGTATATGTTGCGGAGACCTCATGCTTGATCCCAACTTCATCACAATAGGCTTCTATATTTGTGTTGTCAAATTCCTTCCCATTGTCACTTCTAATCTTCTTGAGCTTCACTTCAAACTCATTTGTGATCTCTTGGTAAACTTCTTGAAGCAAGATGCGACTTTAGATTTGTCATGAAGGAAGAATACCCATGTGTATCTTGAATAGTCATCAACAATCACAAGACAATAAAGATTTCTTCCCAAACTCTTGTATGTTGTTGGTCCAAATAAATCCATGTGAAGGAGTTCTAGCACTCTTGTGGTTGACATGAAAGCTTTGGTTGGATGAGTATTTGCAACTTGCTTGCCGGCTTGACATGCACTACAAAGCTTGTCCTTCTCAAACTTCACATCCTTCAACCCTCTCACCAAGTCATTCTTCATTAGCTTCTTGAGTGAGCTCATCCCAACATGAGCAAGTCTTCTATGCCATAGCCACCCAAGTGTTGTTTTAGTGAATAGGTAAGTCTTCAAATTTGCATCTTCTAAGGTGAAGTCCACTAGATATAGGTTGTTGTATCTAAATCCTTTGAATATCACTTGATCATCATCCTTCTTAGATACAACAACTTTCTTCTCGGTGAACAAGCATTGGAAGCCAAGATCACACAATTGTCCAATGGATAGCAAGTTGAAGCTCAATGAAGCAACATATAGCATATTTGAGATAGAATGATCATTTGATATTGCCACTTTGCCCAATCCTTTAACCTTGCCCTTTAAATTATCTCCAAATGTGATTTTTTCTTGTCCATCTACTTCTTTATCTAGTGAGGTGAACATACGAGGATCACTGGTCATATGTTGTGTGCAACCACTATCAATAACCCAATAACTTCCATCGGTCTTGTAGTTTACCTACACATAAGAGATCAAGCTTTAGGAACCCAAATTTGTTGAGGACCCTTCATCTTCTCAACAAGTGACTTAGCAACCCAAATTTTCTTAGGCCTATTCTTGTTGGGAGGTCCTAAGAACATGACTTTTATCTTTCCACTAGAATCCTTTCTAAGCATGTAGTGAGCATTGAAGGCAAAAGGTCTAGCATGCTTGGGCAAGGGTTGTGGTGGTGGAGTTTGGCACTCATGAGCAAAGTGGCCTTCTTGTCCACACTCAAAACACTTCTTTGGCTTTGGCTTTTGTTGTTGTTGAGCTTGAGCCTTCTTCTCTTTGTTTGCCATGTACCCAATGCCACTTCTATCTATCTTCATGACGGTGTTCATTAGTAGCTCACTTTGAAGATACTTGCCTCTAGTGAACTTGCTCAATCCAATCTTGAGATGCTCTTTCTCCAACTTGAGCTTCTTGTTCTCTTCCTTAAGAGCATCATTGTTTTTCTCTTCCTTGAGCTTCTTGTTTTCTTCTTTGAGCTTCTCATTCTCAAGCATCAACCCATCATCATGAACGAGAGTTTCTAGCACTATAGACTTGGTGGTTTTGAGTTCTTCAAGATCTTTCTTGAGCTTTTCATTGTTATTCTTGAGCTTGACAAACTCATCATAATCATCGGCCTCAACCACTTGCTTGCCCTTGCTACTAGAACTTTGCTCAATGCTCTCAATGATTAAATCATCACATGATGTAGCTATATCAATCTTAACAACATTATTAGTAGCATCATGTGGCTCATTGAATAAATATTCTTGAGCAATAACAAGATTATCATGATTAATCTTAAGAGTAGTATATTTATCTTTTAGCATATTATGGCTAGTGATGAGCTCTTTATGCATCCTCTCAAGTTTATCATGTTTATCTTTAAGCTCTTTCTTAGAAGATTTGAGCTCCTTGAGTTTAGATGACATAGCTTCATTTGCTTCTCTATGCTCAACACTAGCCTTTTTGGCTATATCACTTGTAGCTAAAAGAGAATCATTTTTAGCTTCTAGCTTGTTATTCTTAGCTCTAGTCTTTATAATGATCTTGGAGTATTTATTTAGCAATTTAACAAGATCATCATAAGAAGGTGATTCATATTCATCATCATCACTATCGCTATCATCATTACTAGCATGTTCATCACCACTACTCTCATCATCGTTTGATACCTTGCGTTCACCCTTGGCCATAAGGCATAGGTGTGTAGAGGATGATGGCGGTGAAGATGATGACGAGTCAATAACAATGGCGGCCACCTTCTCGTTGTCACTATCATCATCGGATGAGCCACTAGATGAATCAATGTCCATGAGCCAATCACCGACGATGTATGCCTTTCCACTCTTCTTCTTCTTGTGGAAGTCCTTCTTGTCATCTCTCTTCTTGTATGGCTTGTCTTTCTTCTTCTCATCTTCATCACTTGAGTCATCTTTCTTGCCCTTTTTCTTGTTCTTGAACTTGTCTTTCTTGGGCTTTGTGCATTGGTGAGCTAGATGACCAAGTTCTCCACAATTGTAGCAATCCATCTCAGAGATTGGATTCCTTTTAGAGCTAGTGAAGAACTTCTTCTTCTTGCCATCAAACTTGATGCCACTCTTGTTGAGCTTCTTTAGCATCTTGGCGGTTTTTCTCACCATGAGAGCAAGGCTTGCCTCATCAACTTCATCATCACTTGAGCTCTCATACTCAAGCCTTGCTTTGCCCTTCTCTTGACTAGCTTTGAATGCTAAGTCCTTTTCTTTCTTCTTATTAGAGGATGAGCCATCTTGAGGTGTGATGTGCATGTACATCTCATGAGCATTGATCTTTCCCAAGATTTGTGTCGGTGTAGCGGTGGAAAGATCACCTTGATAAAGCACGATCACAATATGCCCATATTTGTCAATGAGGAGGACACTCAAGATCTTTCTTACAACATCGGATGGTTGCATTTGAGTGAGTCCAAGCCCATTAACTTCTCTACAAGAACATTCAAACGTGAATACATTTCATTAGCACATTCTTTAGGAAGCATCTCAAAAGAGTTAAGCTTTTTCATGACTAGATGATAGCGTTCCTCACACTCACTCTTTGTTCCCTCATGGAGCGCACAAACGTCTGACCATAGTGCATGGACGTCTTTGTGGTTCCTCACCCGGTTGAACACATCTTTGCAAAGGCCTCTAAATATGATGTTTCGAGCCTTTGCATTCCATTTCTCAAAATTCACCTCATCGCCTTGTAGGTTAGTAGCATCCTGAGGTTTTGGGAAGCCTTGTGAGGTGGCTCTAAGTATTCCAACATCTAGAGCTTTTAAGTACGCCTCCATGCAAATTTTCCAATATGGAAAATCATCCCCCTCAAGATAGGAGGAGGTCCATCCCTGTGAGACATCTTTCTCTATGTGATTAAGCCTAAATACATGAGCATGAGGCTCTAATACCAATTGAAAGGATCAAGATGCCCAAGAGGGGAGTGAATTGGGCTAATTCTAAATTTCTTTACAATAATTAAACTCTATGGTTAGCCCAATTAACCCCTTGTGCCTAGAAAGTGTTTCTATTGATCTAACGCATAAAAGTTTAACACCTTAAGTTCCAATCCCACTCTAGCATGGCAATTCTAGGAATGTAAATGACAAGAATTGAATTGCTCAAAGTAAAAACTCAAAGTAAAGAGAGAAGGAGGAACACGGCGATGTTTTGCCGAGGTATCGGAGAGTCGCCACTCCCCACTAGTCCTCATTGGAGCACTCGCGCAAGGGTATAGCTCCCTCTTGATCACGCAAGGATCAAGTGCTCTCTATGGGTTGATTCTTCGACACTCCGTCGTGATGAATCACCCACAACCGCTCATAACTTGAGTTGGGTCATCCACAAGCTCCGCTGGATGATCACCAATCTCCCAATCACCACCAAGCCATCTAGGTGATGGCGATCACCAAGAGTAACAAGCACAAACTCTCACTTGACCACGATAAGCCTAATGAGAAGGGTGGATGCACACTTTGCTACTCTTGATCTCACTAATGAGGGCTCTCTTTAGGATTCTCAAATCTCAATCACCTCACTAGGACCTTGCTCTTCTTGGCACTCTCAAGGATGTTTCTCAGCTGTTGAAATGAGCAAAAGTGCCCCCACACATGAATGGAGGAAGTATTTATAACATGGGCTGAAAAACAAATCGTTATGTGCCTCTACGGGGTGACCGACGCTCCGGTCATGTTGACCAGACACGCCGGTCAGTTCACCCCGAACTCTAGTGTTTACAGTGTGACCGGACGCTGGCCAGTGTTCGGTCGTGATTTTCCTTCTCTGGAACCTTACTGGAGTCGACCAGATGCTGGCCCTCAGCGTTCGGTCACTTGACCTCTCAGCGTTTCAGTCGCACCAGACGAAAACACCTTAGTCAAATGAACTGACCGGACCCTAAGCCAGCGTTCGGTCACACCGGAGCCAGCGTCCGGTTAGTATTTGACCCTCCATTCACTTCAACTCTCGATCATACATGAATGAAGTTTGCTCCAATAGATCTAAGGGCTTTTTAGGAGCTACCTAGTGTTAGGTTTAGCAAGTGTGCACCACACCTAACCCACTAGACTTATCTAGGTCAAGCTACCCGTCCATACCCCCCTTAATAGTATGGCCAAAGGAAAAACAAAGTCCTAAACTACTCTAAGTGTCTCTTCAACTCCAATCGACACTTAGAACTAGTCCATCCTTAACCTTGTCGTCCATCCTTTGAAAACCGAAACGATTTCCATCGTAGGGGCATGACCACCATGATAGCCCAATCGATCTCAATTACCATGACCTAACTTAATTGCCTCTGCAAAACACACATTAGTCATAGTAATCATGTATTGTCATTAATCACCGAAACCCAACTAGGAGCCTAGATGCTTTCAATAGATCAAAATTAAGCTTTGACCTTACAACTTTATCTTAAAACTTACATGATTAGCCTCTTATGTGCTAACTTTTGGACATTTAGTTCACTACAAAATATGTTCATGTGTTGCAACATAGCGTACTACCTCCGTCTTTAAAAGAATGTAACTATGGGTTGTGTGCCACAAAATGTGATTCACGTTTGACCAAGTTTTAGTGAATAATATTCACATTTATGTCTTTTAAATTAATTTATTATGAAAATACATTTCGTAATTAATCTGATGGTATTATTTTGCATCATAACATGGATACTTTTTTATCTATAATTCGTCAAATTAAGGTACTAAACGTGATACTGTGGTAGAATTGTATTCTTTTGGGGACAGAGGTAGTACAACTTATTGCATGATCACCTAAATGGCATGTAACTTGAAGATTTGTTCAATGATCATATCATGCACCGCAATTCGTCACCCATTGGGTATTCTTGGACATAGGATATGATTTATCATAGCTACGTATCTCCACTGACCACGCGTCTCTTTTCAAGCTAGCACGCACCCAATGACAATGCAAGGTTGTTATCGTTCCCTAAAGTATCTCATGGCTAGAAGAAAAGGTCGTCTGATCCTTTATGTCATGGAGACCATGCAGTGGTTACCTAGATTTAATGGAGCATTCGGCAAATCCTAACTGTATGAACACACAGTTCTTTCCTACCAGCCGTCCATCATAATGAACACGACTAGTATTTGTGATCCACTGTAGTCGGTCACAGAGTCATGACCACAACTAAGGGCATGTTTGGTTTGCACCTCCTAAAGTTTAGTCACCTAAACTAACTTCTAAAAGAGACAAAAAGAGGTCTTTTAGTCCCTTTTAGTTAAACAGGCTAAACGAACAATTAAACGGGGTAAACGGACGATTAAACGGAAATAGAGCACCACCGTGTAGCGTTTACATGGTGTTTAAACGGGCTAAACGGCTGGACAAATAGTGCTAAAAGGTGATGTTTAGTCCCATTTAGCAATATTTGAGTGACTAGATGGCTAAGCCCATTTAGTCCCATTTAGTCAAAGTGTTTGGGTAAAAAGTGACTAAATGAGACTAGATTTTGGAGGTCAAGAGTAAACCAAACACCCCCAAACAATAATGAACTAGCAAATCTTCCAATCGGTTAACTCCATGGTTCGCCCACGGGACTTCCAAACTATGGGTCTTCGGGTGGCCTTCTCTCACATCACTCTCCGTCGTCATCAATATCGAGCTTCCGGTCAAAACAGTGCAAGCCTCATTCCCTTATTACAACCAAGGTGGCCACTTCACTTGTGGAAGGTCTTGAAAGACTACAAGCCCTAGAGTACAATTCTTGATACACGCAAGCAACAATAGCTTGGAGGTATGCAAACCTCACTAAACACTAGACCTAAATCTAGAGCAAGCACTAAAGCAGCCTCTAACTAGCATAAGCACTACACATAACACTTTTGGTAATCACCTAATCTTTCTGTAAGCACTTTTGGTGGCTAGAAAACTAACGGATGAGCCTCAACTCACTAGCAACTTCCCTCAACTCCAAGACCCTTGAAATGGATGGGTTATGGGGGTAATATAGCCCCAATGAATCAAACTAGCCATTGCAACTCGAGAGGCTAAAACAACACACACTAGAGAGCTCCTGTGATCCCAACGGAGAGCTTTGGTTCATTTCTATGTCCGTTGGAGCCGAAAGATTCGATGGGGAGTTCCAGTGCACCACCTAGGAGTTCTGCATAGGCTTTTGTACATAATTTCCATAATTTTCATATTCAAAACTAATATCATGGTAATTAACCTATGCAATATGGGTGTTAGTAGTTCTAGCAACATTATCATGTAGTCACCAATGCAAAATCGTGGACTCTGTAACCTAGGTATACGTAGACAATTCCATTACTACAAATAACCTAACCAACTATGTTATGCTCTGTTCGTGGTCCACCTTGCTTGTTAGTAGTTAGTACTAAGATTAATCTTGAAGACTTGAGAACAACAGGAAGGTTTATATTTTCTTTAAAACAAGGAACCATCTACTTGGTCTGCATGAAAGTCTAAAATGATGATATATCTTACTTACCAAACAACATCTATTTCAATCAAGAGAAAATTCGTTACATGCCAATGACATAAACCTAAATCCCTTATTTGACACCTCAAAAACATGATTCTCATATATGCCACTAGTGTTAAGCTATAGTCCCTTTCATACTATGGTAATTGCCTGAGTAAGCATATGAACATCTAGATGTATTGCTCCTACTAGTCACATATGAACATCCAGATGTATTGCTCCTACTAGTCATCCTCGGATCGTAGAGGTGGTTAACAATTAATGAGTGAATGGATGGCTCAGTGAGGAAGGAGGTAGAAGGGATAGATCTCTGATCGAGGAACATGTGGTGTGAGCTGTTGTGCTATCAGCTATGCTGGTTGCTCAATGTGTGGGCGATTTGGGTTGCATGGTTGCTGACTGCTATTGCTTGGTACATTGGTTGGCTGCACTCGTGCTACAGCTGACTATGAGTATGGCGGTGTTATATGGAGGACAATTTTGTTGGACACTTCTCACATGTACTTACCCCCTTCGTCCCATAATACTTGACCTTCTAGTCTTCTATACTTGCTTCAAATTGGTTATCATTTCCACTTCTCAATGCAACTTTCTCTTTTTCTAGCATCTCTATCTCTATCTCTACTGTCTCCACTATGGGAAATAGATCCTTTGCCGAGTGCAACTTTCTTTGCCGAGGGCTAAAAGTCGGGCACTTGGCAAAGAGCTATTTTGCCAAGTGTCGCACTCGGCAATGATATACACTCGGCAAAGAAGGCTTTGCCATATCAGGCACTTGGCAAAGCTAGACACTCGGCAAAGGCCCTTTTTGCTGAGTGTCAGGCACTCGGCAAACCCTGGCGCTCGGCAAAAAGCAGCGTCAGGTAACAGCCGCCGCCTGCCGTCTAGGTTTGCCGAGTGCCAGCGGGTAGGCACTCGGCAAACCACTTCTTTGCGAGTGCCAGACCCTGACACTCGGCAAAGAAAACGGCAAACTATTTTTTCCCCACTTATCACGTACGATGCTTACAAACCAGGACATCTCCACATGTGATATCGGATATCATATGTGGAGATGTCCTAGTTTGTAAGCATCGTACGTGATCACGTGCACCAAACCTTCTCAAATTTTTATCACATCCTCCACATACGATATCATGGCATCTCGACAAGTTTCATGATTTTCAAACTTTGTTTGCATTTTATAGAATTTAAAAACAATTCATCCCAAGTTCGTGGTCATGTTTTGTGAACAAGATGTTCAAAATTTTGGGTCCATTCCTAGATACGGCCTCACACTACACTCAATACCATGAATATCATTTTTTAAATCATTAAATTCCATTATTCGATGCACGTGCAGTTCAAATTTGCATTTTCTGAAAAAAATCAATTAATAAAATAAATTAACTAACTATAGCAAATAGTTCGGGAAATGTACCAAATTTCGACATGGAGTACCAAGTACTGTAAGAGGACTACAGAAAAAGTTTGGAGGTCAAAATACAAAAAAAAATTGGTTTGTCGAGTGTCATCTTTTGACACTCGGCAAACATGCTCTTTGCTGAGTGCCAGATGCCAGGCACTCGGCAAAGTTTTCCCTTTGCCGAGTGTCCACGGGGACACTCGGCAAAGAGCGTGCCAATTTTTTTTAAAAATGTTTGCCGAGTGCCTCTCCGCCCGGCACTCGGCAAAGTGGTATTTTTAAAAAAAAAAACGATGCAGTGTGGTTTAGGGTTTAGATTTAAAAAAAACACGTTTGCCGAGTGCCCCAATCTAGCACTCGGCAAACCAGCAGCCCTAGTCCTTTGCCGAGTGCTAGATCGGGGCACTCGGCAAACGGCCCATCCACTCAAACCGGCCAACCGTTACCTCCCTCCCTCCCACACACGCACACACGCGCGCCGCCGTCCCGCCCCGCCCCGCGCACGCCCGCCCGCGCACGGCGGCATGCCCCCACCGGCGTGCCCCCACTACCTTCACCCACCTCACCCGCCGACGCCCCCGCCCGCCCCACCCCACCTACGTGCCCCGTCGCTCCGTCGCCCACACATGGCGGCGTGCCCCGCCGGCGTGCCCCCACCGCCTTCACCAGCCGGCCCACCCACACCGGCGCACCTCCGCCAGCCGCCTCGGACGCCATGGCCCGCTGGCACCCACCGCCCCACGCCCATCGCTCCAACCCCATGGCCCGTGCCTCGGCCCACGACAGCACCGCCCCGGCCCTCTCGGCGTGACCCTGGCCATCCTCGGCGCGACCCCGACCACCGCGGCCATCATCTCCCCGTCCTCGGCGTGCCTTGGCCGACCTCGACACCCGACGCCCTCCCAGCCCTGACACCATAGGTGAGTAGTGAGTAGCAGTGGTAGTATGTTTTAGTAGAAGTAGAGTTCGGTAGAGTAGTAGTAGGTGGTTGTGGAGGTGGTAGTAGTAGTACAGTAGGTGGTTGTGGTGGTAGTAGTAGTAATAGGTGGTGGTGGTGGTGGTGGTTGTAGTAGTAGAAGAGTAGAGTGGCGGTGGTGGTGGTGGTTGTAGTAGTAGAAGAGTAGAGTGGCGGTGGCGGCGGTGGTGGTGGATGAATGTGACTTGGCAATGATATGTTGAATTGAATGCATATGTATATGTGGTTATCGGCCATCGTGCATATGTTTTTTGTAGGTTTTGGATACCTCACTATGCAGGGGAGGTTCTGTCAAAATTTTGAACTGAGATAGTATTTTGTTCTTTTTTTATAGAGAAGAGTCATCGTAGCCGAGCTGGAGTATCTCGGTGACCCCGATCGTCTTCCTCGCCGCTGTGGGTCTGCCTGCACCGTGTCGCCTTGCCACTGCACTGACCCACCATGGCCCTGCTAGCCTAACTCCATCGCCACCCTAGGTATAACCCCTCTTTCCGTATCATGGTCGTAGATCGCGTAACCCAATTAGGCGTCTCCTGTTCGAAAGAGATATGGTTGGAGGTATGCAGATCTTTGCATATCTACGACCGTATCTGTTTTGGATTGTCCACATTTTTTGGACAGCCCGTGGATGCATAGATGGGTTAGTTTTCATGGTCTGTTCCGATCCAAGATAGAGTTTCGGCATCACCTCCCTGTTGTTCTCCGGATACGCACTCTTCTTTGGCAGGATGTGTATCTGGAGAACAGCGAGGAGGTGCTACTGAAATTCTGTCTTGGATAGGAGTATAGCATGGAGACTAACCTCATCTATGCATCCGCGGGTGGGATTAGGACCTATCCTCACATTAGACAGTAGGAACACCATGTAGATGCAATTGATGGTTACTTTGCTCGTGATACATATGTTAGAGGATGGATGACCATCAGTGGATGTACACGGGCCAGAGAAGTCAGAGTGATTACACCAATGAATGGATGAACAAGACCAATGCTTTCTTGAATAGCATTTGGCAAGGCTGCTAAAGGACATTGCCTAGTTTTGTGTCCCTACAGCAAATATGGAAACAGGAGAAGGGTAAACAAGGTGGATATGGGTAAACACCTTGTGAAGAATGATTTACGCTGGACTACACCTGGTGGGTCCACCATGGTGAAGCCCATCGTATGAGAGAGGAGGTGGTGAGACCACGGGTGGAGGCTTTTGATGCTGATGCCAGAGTAGCAGACATGTTAGATGACTTTCACCAAGGACAGTTCGATGAGGGACGTGAGAAGGAGGAGATGGAGGCAGCTGCATAGGCGTTCTACGACATGATGGACTCGGCACAGAAACCCCTTCATGATCGGTCAACGGTGTCTCAACTGGATGCCATTAGACGCTTAATGGGGTTGAAGTCCGAGTTAAACTTGAGTCGTCCTCTGGTCGCACCTTGCCCCGTGCCTTGGCGGCCGCGCACGGGCTCACATTACTTCGCATGAGGCCCGCGTAGTAGTCCCACCCGGGCGTAGGGGCCTCCTCGCCTCCGCCTCCACCGGCGCCGCAGAACCCACGCTTCGCGCGCCGGATGCCGACGTGCAGGTCCCCGCTGTCGCCGCGGAGGAACACGATGGAGTCCCCGGCGACGAGCTTCTTCTGGTTGACGAACGTGCTCCACCCCGTGGTGAGCAGGTGCCGGCGCGGCGTGCCCCGGTAGATGTGGCGGAACTTCCAGGCGGCCCCGTGCACGTCCTTGGCGACGACGGTCTGCACGGGCGGGTCGGCGGCGTAGTCAAGCCGCGGGAAGATGGTCTCCGCGCAGTACCTCGGCACGGAGAACCCGCCGCCGTTGTTGGCGTCGGACTGTGTCAGCGTCTTGGCGAACGACGCCGGCTTCTCCTGCTCGTCCGCCGCGGCGGCCGCATCGTCCTCGAGGCCACCCGCGTCCGCCTCCCCGCCGCGTAGCGGGACGAGGCGGATCCTGGCGAAGACCTCGTCGGTGTCCAGATCAGCCATGTAGCGCACTGCGGCGACGCGGCAGGGGACAAGCGCCGGGACAAGCGCCGCGGAGAGGTCGGCCGCACCGGCGAGGCCGAGCGCGTGCTCCGCGTGGCCCTGCGGGAAGTAGTAGACGCTGGCGCCCACGGGTGGCACGGTGCACATGCCGCCCGCGCACGCCAGCCACAGCTGCCGGTCCACGCACCGCTCGGCGCCGGCGGCGGCCGGCTCCGTCAGGTCCGCGAACGTGATCATCTGGAACGCACCGAGGCGAGGGCCGGTGGAGTGAGAGGGGTACGGAGGTGGAGGATACGAAGGCGAGCGGGTGTCGTGTGTAACTGAGCTACGGAGGTGGGAGCCTGTTCTCACTGTAACGACCAGGAGTAAACCCAGCCCGCTGCGACTTTATAAGTGCCCGTTTCGGCGAGTGGGAGTGGGAGACAGGGCGTCAGGATGATGTGCGGACAGTCGTGTAGGAAACAGCGGCGACTACCAGTGGATCGACGTATGCGTGGAGCGGCGTCCTCGTGTGGAAGTTTGAGGCCCGTGAGTTTCGGTATGCGTCAGCGTGGTAGTGGTAGTGGTTACATGGAGATCGAGGAACACCCGTGTGCCGATCGATGTTGTGGACTTGTGGCCTGTGGGGTTTCCAGTCCGTGCAAGTGTGGAACGGGATCTCAAATAAATACTGATATCCACTCAAAAAGAGGAAAAAATGCTTGGCATCCTAACCTCCATATGATTTTTTTTTGATATCTCAACAAACATGTGTCGTGTTCGGCTTACCCCATATTCGACTTGTTCGGCTTCTTTTTTCAGCCGGAACAGTGTTTTTCTCTCACAACAATTCAGCCAAAACAGTGTTTTTCAGTCAGTTTCAGCCAAGTTTCAGACCAGCGAACGAGGCCATGGTATGATGCAAGAAATGAAGTGCTCCGCTGATTCGCTAAGGTTCCCACAAGAGATGCTACCTTTACTGGTTAGCTCTAATGGGTGTTTGGTTTGATTAGCTATAAATACAATGACATACGCTAATGGGTGTTTGGTTTTATGAACAATTTCAAAAAAAAAAGAATAAATCTCATCCTCACGCTTATAATTGTTGGCATAAAAGATTGGTCAAAAATTAAAGCACAAGAACACTGGGACGTGAAACAACACTTCACTGAGGTGTTTATGAAAAATCGAATAAACCAAGATTCCTAAATTGTTGTACGAAATTCATCCTTCGTCTGGTTACAATATTTAGATTAGATCGACTTGTGTTTTGAAGTTAATCTTGGACATAGATGAAAGGATCAAGATGCCCAAAATGACGGGTGAATTAGACTAATTTTAAATTTCTTTGCAATAATTAAACTCTACGGTTAGCCCAATTAACCCCTTGTACCTAGAAAGTGTTTCTATTAATCTAACGCACAAAAGTTTAGCACCCTAAGTTTCAATCCTACTCTAGCATGGCAATTCTAGGAATGTAAATGACAAGAATTGAATTGCTCAAAGTAAATGCTCAAAGTAAAGAGAGAAGGAGGAACGCGGCGATGTTTTGCCGAGGTATCGGAGAGTCGCCACTCCCCACTAGTCCTCGTTGGAGCACCCGTGCAAGGGTATAACTCCCCCTTGATCCGCGCAAGGATCAAGTGCTCTCTACGGGTTGATTCTTCGACACTCTGTCGCGGTGAATCACCCACAACCGCTCACAACTTGAGTTGGGTCATCCACAAGCTCCGCCGGATGATCACCAATCTCCCAATCACCATCAAGTCGTCTAGGTGATGACGATCACCAAGAGTAACAAGCATGAACTCTCACTTGACCACGACAAGCCTAATGAGAAGGGTGGATGCACACTTTGCTACTCTTGATCTCACTAATGAGGGCTCTCTTTAGGATTCTCAAATCTCAATCATCTCACTAGGACCTTGCTCTTCTTGGTACTCTCAAGGATGTTTTTTAGCTGTTGAAATGAGCAAAAGTGCCCCCACACACGAATGGAGGAAGTATTTATAACATGGGTTGAAAAACGAACCGTTATGTGCCTCTGCGGGGTGACCGAACGCTCCGGTCATGTTGACCGGACACGCCGGTCAGTTCACCCCGAACTCTAGTGTTTACAGTGTGATCGGACGCTGACCAGCGTCCGGTCAGTACTAACCGAACGCGTCCGGTCATGATTTTCCCTCTCTAGAACCTTACTGGAGTCGACCGGATGCTGGCCCTCACCGTTCGGTCACTTGACCTCTCAGCGTCCAGTCGCACCAGATGAAAACACCTTGGTCAAATGAACTGACCGGACCCTGAGCCAGCGTTCGGTCACACCGGAGCCAGCGTCCAGTCAGTATTTGACCCTCCATTCACTTTCAACTCTCGATCATACGTGAATGAAGTTTGCTCCAATGGATCTAAGGGCTTTTTAGGAGCTACCTAGTGCTAGGTTTAGCAAGTGTGCACCACACCTAATCCACTAGAGTTATCTAGGTCAAGCTACCCGTACATACCCCCCTTAATAGTACGGCCAAAGGAAAAACAAAGTTCTAAACTACTCTAAGTATCTCTTCAACTCCAATCGACACTTAGAACTAGTCCATCCTTAACCTTGTCGTCCATTCTTTGAAAACCAAAACGATTTCCATCGTAGGGCATGACCACCATGATAGCCCAATCGATCTCAATTACCATGACTTAACTTAATTGCCTCTGTAAAACACGCGTTAGTCATAGTAATCATGTATTGTCATTAATCATCGAAACCCAACTAGGGGCCTAGATGCTTTCAATCTCCCCTTTTTGGTGATTGATGACAATACTACCGCGAGTATGAGAAAGAGTTGATGTTTTTGACATGCTTGGTTCATATAAGCTTTTGGCAATAAGAACAAAAATGTTAGGCAAGCTTATATGACCCAAGCCAACATGATGTACTCACAAGATATGAAATAAGCATGAGTACAAGTAATAAAGCTCATTCGCATCGGAGTAAAACGTGGAAGCAAAGCAAATGAGCATAGCACAAGTGATATGACATGTAAATAATTCAAAGTAGAAAGCACACATGTCATATATCACGATCACGTAGATATCACTATCACATAGATAGGGTTTGATGCATAAAAGTAAACACACGAATGTATAATAGTGTATCACACATAAAAACCAAATATAATAGATAGTCTAAGTAAACTAAGCTCCCCCTAGATATGTCGCTCCTCCTAAAACTAGCATACTCGATCCCTCTCCTCCTTTGACGTCAAACACCAAAACCTAAGGGTCGGTCGGTGGGGCTGCAACGGACGAGTCGAGCGCTAAGGTACGAGGTGCAAGCTGGAACTGAGTGCCATCATTATCTAAACCAAAGCTCTGAGCTGTCTGACCCTCTATAGCTAGAAGCGACGCTGAAGCAGTCTGGGTTGGATCAACAACTAGAGCTACTATAGACTGTGTAGGTATGACTGGAGTAGCTGGCTCTGATGATGCCACTGAGGAAGGGAGTGTCTCTGTAGTCTCGGTAATAGGTGCAACTATAGAAAGACCTAGGACATGCAAATATAGTGGAGTAGGCTGCCCTATCAACTCTCTGAAAGATGCACCAAGGCTCCTGGACACTGTAGTCTCTGGCACTAGCAGCGAGGAAGTCTAAGCCGGTGTGAAGCCTATCTGGATAGGTATGAACTGCGGGGCTAACATGGGCAACACAAACCACTAGGACACCTGCTCTATAGGTGAAGCAAACTATGTTGGAGGCTTTCCCTGACTCTGAAGCCCACTAGGCTATAACGCTGGAGTCATAGAAGTGGTGGCAGGCTGACCAAGCTGGGGTGAAGGCTGTGGCGGTGGAACCCTAATAGCTGTCACTACATGCTGCATAGATCCAAGGAGCTGCTACTAATGCATGGCCTGCTTCTACTGCTGTATGGCCTACTGCTACCGCTAAGACTCATCATGTCGAGTCTAGAACTGTGCAAAAGTAGCGGCGGTCTCCTGAGCCTGGCGAGCCTGATCCTGCCTCATCCGCTCAAGTATGGCAAGTAGAGCGGGGTCTGTCTGCGGTGCAGATGGAGCTGAACTAGAGCTACTGGCCTCATGATCATGTCATCTTGGAGGCATCTAAGGAATATCGCGGTAGTCCTCATCTGAGCTGTCACTGGGGTCGCTCTCGACCATCCCCTCCTACTGAGCATCTAACTGCTCCTCCTCAATAGCTGCTATGCCCCTGATAGTATCATCCTATTGGGCTATAGTCTTTGGCACCTTTGGACGGCGACGCGGCTAGCTAGGTGCACTCGGTGTACTGTGGCGAATCATCTAAGTCAGGTTATATGTAGGGAACTCTGTGGTAGTACCACTATACTCAGCTAGCATCTCAGGCGGCCTCACTATAACTGCCCTATGGATAAGAAACGTGATCTAGTGGGCATAGGGAAGCTATCGGTGACCTCTGAACCCCTCAGCAATAGTATCCTCCATCTCTGATAGAAGGAGATCCCAAATATCAAACACTATCTGTTGCATCAGATAGTTCAGTAGCCACAACAGTATGCGAGTCAAGCCCTCATGATACCCTATCTTCGGAAGTAGTGTCCTCCTTATAATGGCATCAAGCACTCTAGTAGTGGGAGTAAGATCACTGGGTGTCCTGCTAGACCCCTCGCTTAATGGCTCTGTGAAGCAGTGATGGACTAGATCAGTAGGGGGCACCATCCCACCATGAGGACGTCTAGGGGGCGTTGTCTATCCATAGCAAACCTCATGTAGCCAGACGGGCTGCTCCTAAAGCCTGAGTATATCTCTAACCCTAGTGCTCGTCAGCCTGTTATCTCTGCCACTGAATGTAAAGTGTATGAATCTGTGCTATGGGTCAATCCAGAGAGAAGCATAGAACTGATGGACCCAAGATAGAACATATAAGTATGTCCGTCCAAGTAAATCTGTTAGCCTTGGAAGGTAAGAAAGGTAGAGGTGAATGTGCCCTCCAGCTGCTACAACAATAGACTCTATGTTGCACACCCTCTGAGATCTAAAAACAGCTCTACTGTTAAGATATGCATTGCAGAAGTCCTCCTGCAGTGGTGTGTAGAAGCCCTCTGATGCACGCTCATCTCGCCTCGACAGAAACCACTGCTCAAAATCCATAAATCTGAGTTGTTGCACCTGTTTGGTCGTGGCAGCCCTCAGATCTAGATGAGTCACTAGAGGCGGACCCTATGGTCTGGGCGGTGGACGAGAACCCCTCCACTGTGTATCTACCCTCGATTTGACTGGAACATGGGTACGACTAGAGCGGCGAAGCTGTGGCTAAGGTGCCTGCTCTATCTCCTCGGCCTGCTGTCCCTCCTGAGTGTGCTCTGCTACCTGTGGCTCCTGCCGTGACTCCCCCTGAGGCTGACTCTCATCTAAGACAACTCGCCGTCCCACAACCATGATAGTCCCAGCTGGACCACCCTGACAACGCTCAACCTGCTCTAGTGCGGCCCTCATAGATGGAGAGAGCTGATCTGCAATAACAACACCACTGCGAGCACCTCCTCTCTTTGGCACGCTCTGTGACCTCTGCAACTATGTCTGTTCTAGCTGTGTCTACATCTAGATACTTCCGCTTCTTTGTTGCAAGTTTCTTCATCGCCTTACCTTTTGGATCTGTAGACAAGCGAGGCAGGTGTCTCGGATCCTCATCACCGGAACCACCTCCAACATTCTTAAAGCGAACCATCGGTTGGATTTGAAGAGAACAACTGCTGCTGGTAAGAAACAACTGTCAACTATCACTTTCGAGGCTTGGCCTCGATCCGTACTCACGAGCTTGGCCCCGAGTTGACTGATAACTGCAAATAGGACCTCAACGGCACCGACTCGCTGCACGATAGAATAGAGGATATACAGATAATCTTAATTATTCATCTAGAGATACAAAACCCTAAGAAAGCAAGTAATTAGGTACGAAATTGAATCGAGGGCTTGCTACCTGACGAACCGGCGAAACGACAAGAAGAGGAACGAATCGGGGAACCACCGGGTCGGCTAGGGTTAGGGTTTCGGCAACGCACTGCGATGAATCAGTGAGGAAAGTAGTGGCTTGGGCACCAATGATGATGAAGCTAGGGCACAGTGGCATGGGATCTAGGGCATGGCGGTGTAACGGTTGATGAGCGGGAGCGCACGGACGCGGGGAGGCGCGGTGGAGCAGCACGGGCTTGTGGTGGCGCTGGCGTGAAGCAAGACGGCTCGGCCACAAGAGCTCGGTGGCGGAGCTTGCAGCGCGGTGAGCTTGCTGAGGTGGCGCCTAGAGCTGCTGTATGGGAGCGGTGGCCCAAAGCAAAGGCGCGGGGGGAGGCTGGCTCGGCGGCAGTGGCGGTGGCGATGACGGCGGCGCGTGGGCGTAGAGGCGCGATGAGCGGCGTAGGGAGCGGCGGTGCGGGGTGCGGCGGCCAGCGATAGCTCGGGCAGGGTGGCGTGTGGGTGGTGAGGTGTAGCACGGGCGGCTTGCGGTTAAAAAGGGGTCCCCCCGATGTGACAGAGAAGGAAACAAGAAAGAGATTGAATCCCACCCATTTTCAATTGACCGGACGCTCCGGTGATAGCGATCGGACGCTGCCACCCAGCGTTCGGTCGATTCTAGAGAGGTCCAAATCCCCTAGAATCATGACCGAACGTAGCCAGAGTCCGGTGCAAGCTATCTCCTTCATCTTCGATCGACCAGACGTAGAGCCACCATCTGACCGGATGCTAGGAGAACACTGTTTTAGCATACAGTCACTCCTTCGCAGTAGGTTCACCTCCTGTAAACTGACCGGACGCTGGACATCAGAGTCCGGTGCAGCGTCCGGTCACTCCTTTTCCAGCGAATCTTCAAAGTCCTTCGTGCTGTCTATTCCCAATCAAGTCCCAACTCCAATAAGATCCAAATAAACACCAATTAGGACTGATGTGAGTGACCTCTCTCAAACCCTCATGTTTTTCAAAAATATTTTGCCCTAGGCTATTATTCCTTTTATGAAAATAGGCAATAAGAGGGCAATTGAAGATAAACAATAAAACAACATTCATGCATATACAATGCAATACTTGAAGATAAATCTAGTTGCTTGTCAAGTTTGATCCAAGGTTAAGCTTCTTCACACGCTTTATGGCGGTTATCTTAACCATGTTAGATAAGCCCTATATGCATTATCAAAAATTAAACATGTTGTATATTATAATGCAATGCAAGGGACAACACAAGCTCATTTTTAGTAAAGTTACTAAAATCAAGAACATTGAGCTCATTCCGCAATCGACAAAAAGTTGCATCATCTAGCGGTTTAGTGAAGATATCTGCCAATTGATCCTCGGTCCTTACACCTTCTAACGATATTTCATTTTTAGCAACATGATCTCTAAGAAAGTGATGACGGATATCTATGTGCTTGGTGCGCGAGTATTGAACCAGATTATTTGCAAGTTTTACCGCACTTTCATTGTCGCACAAAAGAGATACTTTATCTAGAACAACACCATAGTCTAGCAAAGTTTGTTTCATGTAAAGTATTTGTGCACAACAAGCACCCACGGCAATGTATTCCGCTTTGGCGGTGGACAAAGCCACACTATTTTGCTTCTTGGAGGACCAAGACACAAGTGATCTACCAAGCAAATAGCACCCTCCAAATGTGCTTTTTTATCAACTTTGCACCCGGCATAATCCGAATCGAAATAGCCAATTAATTCAAATATAGCTCCTTTGGGATACCAAAGGCTAATGCTTGGTGTGTGCTTAAGATACCTAAGGATTCTTTTTACTGCAATTAAATGAGTTTCCTTAAGATTAGCTTGAAATCTTGCACACATACATACACTAAACATGATGTTGGGCCTAGATGCGATTAAATATAACAAGCTACCAATCATAGAGCGGTAGATAGTTTGATCAACCGTGTTACCTCCATCATCTAGGTCGAGATGTCCATTAGTTGGCATTGGTGTCTTGATTAGCATACATTCATCCATCTTGAATCTCTTGAGAAGATCATTTGTATATTTCTCTTGAGAGATGAAGATCCCTTCTTTCATTTGTTTGACTTGAAAACCAAGAAAGAATGTAAGCTCTCCAATCATTGACATCTCAAACTCCTTTGACATAAATTCACCAAACTCTTTGTAAGAATCTTCATTTGATGATCCAAAAATGATATCATCAACATACACTTGACAAATGAAGATGTGCCCATCAAGCTTCTTGGTAAATAGTGTGGTGTCGACCTTCCCGATGGTAAAGCCCTTCTCAATGAGGAAGTCCCGAAGGCGCTCATACCAAGCTCTTGGGGCTTGCTTAAGCCCATATAATGCCTTGGACAACCTATAAATATGATTAGGATATCTAGGGTCTTCAAACCCGAGAGGTTGATCAACATAGACTAGTTCATTAATAAAGCCATTTAGAAATGCACTTTTCACATCCATTTGATATAGTTTCATTTCATGATGTGATGCATATGCAAGGGGGATACGAATGGCTTCTAGTCTTGCAACCGGTGCAAAGGTCTCTCCAAAATTCAAACCTTCAACTTGAGAGAACCCCTTTGCAACTAGTCTTGCCTTGTTCCTCACAACTACACCTTGATCATCTTGCTTGTTACGGAACACCCACTTTATTTCAATAACTCTTGCATCTTTTGGCCGCTCTTCAAGAGTCCAAACTTTATTGTGGGTGAAGTTGTTCAACTCTTCATGCATGGCATTTATCCAATCAGGATCTTGAAGAGCTTCTTCTACCTTGGTAGGCTCATAGCAAGAGACAAAAGAGTGATGAGCAATAAATAAAGCAAGTTTTTGAGTGCGAGTCATTACACCCTTTGATGGACTCCCTATGATGAGATCTTATGGATGATCTTATAGTAGATGTGTATTTCTCCTATTGACCACTTGAGGAGGAGGTTGTGGAGCATCAACATCTTGTGCTTGTACCACCATTTGATCATGGGAGACATGGGTGTCTTCATTTTCTACTCTCTCATCTTTATCATCATCTTGTGGCACACTTGATGAAGAAGGTGGATCAATCACTTGTATATCATCTTCATCATCTTTAGGCTTGATGTCTCCAACTGGAATGTTCTTCATAGCCTCCCTCAATGGTTCATCACCTACATCATCAAGATTCTCATGTGCTCCTTGGGAGCCATTAGATTCATCAAATTCCACATCATATGTTTCTTCAACCAAGCCGGTGGCATGATTAAATACTCTATATGCTTTGGACTTTGATGAGTAACCAACAAGAAAACCAATATCACAATATCTTTGAAACTTCCCTAGGTGTTACCGCTTCTTGTAGATGTAGCATTTGCAACCAAACACCCTAAAGAAAGAGACGTCCAGCTTCTTCCCATTAAGCAACTCATAAGATGTCTTACCAAGGAACTTTTGAAGGAATAGGCGGTTGGATGCATAGCATGCGGTGTTGATAGCTTTCGCCCATAGAGCTTTGGGGGTGTTGTACTCATCAAGCATTGTTCTTGCAAGAGTGATCAATGTCTAGTTCTTCCTCTCAACTACACTATTTTGTTGAGGAGTATATGTTGCGGAGACCTCATGCTTGATCCCAACTTCATCACAATAGGCTTCTATATTTGTGTTGTCAAATTCCTTCCCATTGTCACTTCTAATCTTCTTGAGCTTCACTTCAAACTCATTTTGTGATCTCTTGGTAAACTTCTTGAAGCAAGATGCGACTTTAGATTTGTCATGAAGGAAGAATACCCATGTGTATCTTGAATAGTCATCAACAATCACAAGACAATAAAGATTTCTTCCCAAACTCTTGTATGTTGTTGGTCCAAATAAATCCATGTGAAGGAGTTCTAGCACTCTTGTGGTTGACATGAAAGCTTTGGTTGGATGAGTATTTGCAACTTGCTTGCCGGCTTGACATGCACTACAAAGCTTGTCCTTCTCAAACTTCACATCCTTCAACCCTCTCACCAAGTCATTCTTCATTAGCTTCTTGAGTGAGCTCATCCCAACATGAGCAAGTCTTCTATGCCATAGCCACCCAAGTGTTGTTTTAGTGAATAGGTAAGTCTTCAAATTTGCATCTTCTAAGGTGAAGTCCACTAGATATAGGTTGTTGTATCTAAATCCTTTGAATATCACTTGATCATCATCCTTCTTAGATACAACAACTTTCTTCTCGGTGAACAAGCATTGGAAGCCAAGATCACACAATTGTCCAATGGATAGCAAGTTGAAGCTCAATGAAGCAACATATAGCATATTTGAGATAGAATGATCATTTGATATTGCCACTTTGCCCAATCCTTTAACCTTGCCCTTTAAATTATCTCCAAATGTGATTTTTTCTTGTCCATCTACTTCTTTATCTAGTGAGGTGAACATACGAGGATCACTGGTCATATGTTGTGTGCAACCACTATCAATAACCCAATAACTTCCATCGGTCTTGTAGTTTACCTACACATAAGAGATCAAGCTTTAGGAACCCAAATTTGTTGAGGACCCTTCATCTTCTCAACAAGTGACTTAGCAACCCAAATTTTCTTAGGCCTATTCTTGTTGGGAGGTCCTAAGAACATGACTTTTATCTTTCCACTAGAATCCTTTCTAAGCATGTAGTGAGCATTGAAGGCAAAAGGTCTAGCATGCTTGGGCAAGGGTTGTGGTGGTGGAGTTTGGCACTCATGAGCAAAGTGGCCTTCTTGTCCACACTCAAAACACTTCTTTGGCTTTGGCTTTTGTTGTTGTTGAGCTTGAGCCTTCTTCTCTTTGTTTGCCATGTACCCAATGCCACTTCTATCTATCTTCATGACGGTGTTCATTAGTAGCTCACTTTGAAGATACTTGCCTCTAGTGAACTTGCTCAATCCAATCTTGAGATGCTCTTTCTCCAACTTGAGCTTCTTGTTCTCTTCCTTAAGAGCATCATTGTTTTTCTCTTCCTTGAGCTTCTTGTTTTCTTCTTTGAGCTTCTCATTCTCAAGCATCAACCCATCATCATGAACGAGAGTTTCTAGCACTATAGACTTGGTGGTTTTGAGTTCTTCAAGATCTTTCTTGAGCTTTTCATTGTTATTCTTGAGCTTGACAAACTCATCATAATCATCGGCCTCAACCACTTGCTTGCCCTTGCTACTAGAACTTTGCTCAATGCTCTCAATGATTAAATCATCACATGATGTAGCTATATCAATCTTAACAACATTATTAGTAGCATCATGTGGCTCATTGAATAAATATTCTTGAGCAATAACAAGATTATCATGATTAATCTTAAGAGTAGTATATTTATCTTTTAGCATATTATGGCTAGTGATGAGCTCTTTATGCATCCTCTCAAGTTTATCATGTTTATCTTTAAGCTCTTTCTTAGAAGATTTGAGCTCCTTGAGTTTAGATGACATAGCTTCATTTGCTTCTCTATGCTCAACACTAGCCTTTTTGGCTATATCACTTGTAGCTAAAAGAGAATCATTTTTAGCTTCTAGCTTGTTATTCTTAGCTCTAGTCTTTATAATGATCTTGGAGTATTTATTTAGCAATTTAACAAGATCATCATAAGAAGGTGATTCATATTCATCATCATCACTATCGCTATCATCATTACTAGCATGTTCATCACCACTACTCTCATCATCGTTTGATACCTTGCGTTCACCCTTGGCCATAAGGCATAGGTGTGTAGAGGATGATGGCGGTGAAGATGATGACGAGTCAATAACAATGGCGGCCACCTTCTCGTTGTCACTATCATCATCGGATGAGCCACTAGATGAATCAATGTCCATGAGCCAATCACCGATGATGTATGCCTTTCCACTCTTCTTCTTCTTGTGGAAGTCCTTCTTGTCATCTCTCTTCTTGTATGGCTTGTCTTTCTTCTTCTCATCTTCATCACTTGAGTCATCTTTCTTGCCCTTTTTCTTGTTCTTGAACTTGTCTTTCTTGGGCTTTGTGCATTGGTGAGCTAGATGACCAAGTTCTCCACAATTGTAGCAATCCATCTCAGAGATTGGATTCCTTTTAGAGCTAGTGAAGAACTTCTTCTTGCCATCAAACTTGATGCCACTCTTGTTGAGCTTCTTTAGCATCTTGGCGGTTTTTCTCACCATGAGAGCAAGGCTTGCCTCATCAACTTCATCATCACTTGAGCTCTCATACTCAAGCCTTGCTTTGCCCTTCTCTTGACTAGCTTTGAATGCTAAGTCCTTTTCTTTCTTCTTATTAGAGGATGAGCCATCTTGAGGTGTGATGTGCATGTACATCTCATGAGCATTGATCTTTCCCAAGATTTGTGTCGGTGTAGCGGTGGAAAGATCACCTTGATAAAGCACGATCACAATATGCCCATATTTGTCAATGAGGAGGACACTCAAGATCTTTCTTACAACATCGGATGGTTGCATTTGAGTGAGTCCAAGCCCATTAACTTCTTCTACAAGAACATTCAAACGTGAATACATTTCATTAGCACATTCTTTAGGAAGCATCTCAAAAGAGTTAAGCTTTTTCATGACTAGATGATAGCGTTCCTCACACTCACTCTTTGTTCCCTCATGGAGCGCACAAACGTCTGACCATAGTGCATGGACGTCTTTGTGGTTTCTCACCCGGTTGAACACATCTTTGCAAAGGCCTCTAAATATGATGTTTCGAGCCTTTGCATTCCATTTCTCAAAATTCACCTCATCGCCTTGTAGGTTAGTAGCATCCTGAGGTTTTGGGAAGCCTTGTGAGGTGGCTCTAAGTATTCCAACATCTAGAGCTTTTAAGTACGCCTCCATGCAAATTTTCCAATATGGAAAATCATCCCCCTCAAAGATAGGAGGAGGTCCATCCCTGTGAGACATCTTTCTCTATGTGATTAAGCCTAAATACATGAGCATGAGGCTCTAATACCAATTGAAAGGATCAAGATGCCCAAGAGGGGAGTGAATTGGGCTAATTCTAAATTTCTTTACAATAATTAAACTCTATGGTTAGCCCAATTAACCCCTTGTGCCTAGAAAGTGTTTCTATTGATCTAACGCATAAAAGTTTAACACCTTAAGTTCCAATCCCACTCTAGCATGGCAATTCTAGGAATGTAAATGACAAGAATTGAATTGCTCAAAGTAAAAACTCAAAGTAAAGAGAGAAGGAGGAACACGGCGATGTTTTGCCGAGGTATCGGAGAGTCGCCACTCCCCACTAGTCCTCATTGGAGCACTCGCGCAAGGGTATAGCTCCCTCTTGATCCACGCAAGGATCAAGTGCTCTCTATGGGTTGATTCTTCGACACTCCGTCGTGATGAATCACCCACAACCGCTCATAACTTGAGTTGGGTCATCCACAAGCTCCGCTGGATGATCACCAATCTCCCAATCACCACCAAGCCATCTAGGTGATGGCGATCACCAAGAGTAACAAGCACAAACTCTCACTTGACCACGATAAGCCTAATGAGAAGGGTGGATGCACACTTTGCTACTCTTGATCTCACTAATGAGGGCTCTCTTTAGGATTCTCAAATCTCAATCACCTCACTAGGACCTTGCTCTTCTTGGCACTCTCAAGGATGTTTCTCAGCTGTTGAAATGAGCAAAAGTGCCCCCACACATGAATGGAGGAAGTATTTATAACATGGGCTGAAAAACAAATCGTTATGTGCCTCTACGGGGTGACCGGACGCTCCGGTCATGTTGACCAGACACGCCGGTCAGTTCACCCCGAACTCTAGTGTTTACAGTGTGACCGGACGCTGGCCAGTGTTCGGTCGTGATTTTCCTTCTCTGGAACCTTACTGGAGTCGACCAGATGCTGGCCCTCAGCGTTCGGTCACTTGACCTCTCAGCGTTCAGTCGCACCAGACGAAAACACCTTAGTCAAATGAACTGACCGGACCCTAAGCCAGCGTTCGGTCACACCGGAGCCAGCGTCCGGTTAGTATTTGACCCTCCATTCACTTTCAACTCTCGATCATACATGAATGAAGTTTGCTCCAATAGATCTAAGGGCTTTTTAGGAGCTACCTAGTGTTAGGTTTAGCAAGTGTGCACCACACCTAACCCACTAGACTTATCTAGGTCAAGCTACCCGTCCATACCCCCCTTAATAGTATGGCCAAAGGAAAAACAAAGTCCTAAACTACTCTAAGTGTCTCTTCAACTCCAATCGACACTTAGAACTAGTCCATCCTTAACCTTGTCGTCCATCCTTTGAAAACCGAAACGATTTCCATCGTAGGGGCATGACCACCATGATAGCCCAATCGATCTCAATTACCATGACCTAACTTAATTGCCTCTGCAAAACACACATTAGTCATAGTAATCATGTATTGTCATTAATCACCGAAACCCAACTAGGAGCCTAGATGCTTTCAATAGATCAAAATTAAGCTTTGACCTTACAACTTTATCTTAAAACTTACATGATTAGCCTCTTATGTGCTAACTTTTGGACATTTAGTTCACTACAAAATATGTTCATGTGTTGCAACATAGCGTACTACCTCCGTCTTTAAAAGAATGTAACTATGGGTTGTGTGCCACAAAAAGTGATTCACGTTTGACCAAGTTTTAGTGAATAATATTCACATTTATGTCTTTTAAATTAATTTATTATGAAAATACATTTCGTAATTAATCTGATGGTATTTATTTTGCATCATAAACATGGATACTTTTTTATCTATAATTCGTCAAATTAAGGTACTAAAACGTGATACTGTGGTAGAATTGTATTCTTTTGGGGACAGAGGTAGTACAACTTATTGCATGATCACCTAAATGGCATGTAACTTGAAGATTTGTTCAATGATCATATCATGCACCGCAATTCGTCACCCATTGGGTATTCTTGGACATAGGATATGATTTATCATAGCTACGTATCTCCACTGACCACGCGTCTCTTTTCAAGCTAGCACGCACCCAATGACAATGCAAGGTTGTTATCGTTCCCTAAAGTATCTCATGGCTAGAAGAAAAGGTCGTCTGATCCTTTATGTCATGGAGACCATGCAGTGGTTACCTAGATTTAATGGAGCATTCGGCAAATCCTAACTGTATGAACACACAGTTCTTTCCTACCAGCCGTCCATCATAATGAACACGACTAGTATTTGTGATCCACTGTAGTCGGTCACAGAGTCATGACCACAACTAAGGGCATGTTTGGTTTGCACCTCCTAAAGTTTAGTCACCTAAACTAACTTCTAAAAGAGACAAAAAGAGGTCTTTTAGTCCCTTTTAGTTAAACAGGCTAAACGAACAATTAAACGGGGTAAACGGACGATTAAACGGAAATAGAGCACCACCGTGTAGCGTTTACATGGTGTTTAAACGGGCTAAACGGCTGGACAAATAGTGCTAAAAGGTGATGTTTAGTCCCATTTAGCAATATTTGAGTGACTAGATGGCTAAGCCCATTTAGTCCCATTTAGTCAAAGTGTTTGGGTAAAAAGTGACTAAATGAGACTAGATTTTGGAGGTCAAGAGTAAACCAAACACCCCCAAACAATAATGAACTAGCAAATCTTCCAATCGGTTAACTCCATGGTTCGCCCACGGGACTTCCAAACTATGGGTCTTCGGGTGGCCTTCTCTCACATCACTCTCCGTCGTCATCAATATCGAGCTTCCGGTCAAAACAGTGCAAGCCTCATTCCCTTATTACAACCAAGGTGGCCACTTCACTTGTTGGAAGGTCTTGAAAGACTACAAGCCCCTAGAGTACAATTCTTGATACACGCAAGCAACAATAGCTTGGAGGTATGCAAACCTCACTAAACACTAGACCTAAATCTAGAGCAAGCACTAAAGCAGCCTCTAACTAGCATAAGCACTACACATAACACTTTTGGTAATCACCTAATCTTTCTGTAAGCACTTTTGGTGGCTAGAAAACTAACGGATGAGCCTCAACTCACTAGCAACTTCCCTCAACTCCAAGACCCTTGAAATGGATGGGTTATGGGGGTATATATAGCCCCAATGAATCAAACTAGCCATTGCAACTCGAGAGGCTAAAACAACACACACTAGAGAGCTCCTGTGATCCCAACGGAGAGCTTTGGTTCATTTCTATGTCCGTTGGAGCCGAAAGATTCGATGGGGAGTTCCAGTGCACCACCTAGGAGTTCTGCATAGGCTTTTGTACATAATTTCCATAATTTTCATATTCAAAACTAATATCATGGTAATTAACCTATGCAATATGGGTGTTAGTAGTTCTAGCAACATTATCATGTAGTCACCATGCAAAATCGTGGACTCTGTAACCTAGGTATACGTAGACAATTCCATTACTACAAATAACCTAACCAACTATGTTATGCTCTGTTCGTGGTCCACCTTGCTTGTTAGTAGTTAGTACTAAGATTAATCTTGAAGACTTGAGAACAACAGGAAGGTTTATATTTTCTTTAAAACAAGGAACCATCTACTTGGTCTGCATGAAAGTCTAAAATGATGATATATCTTACTTACCAAACAACATCTATTTCAATCAAGAGAAAATTCGTTACATGCCAATGACATAAACCTAAATCCCTTATTTGACACCTCAAAAACATGATTCTCATATATGCCACTAGTGTTAAGCTATAGTCCCTTTCATACTATGGTAATTGCCTGAGTAAGCATATGAACATCTAGATGTATTGCTCCTACTAGTCACATATGAACATCCAGATGTATTGCTCCTACTAGTCATCCTCGGATCGTAGAGGTGGTTAACAATTAATGAGTGAATGGATGGCTCAGTGAGGAAGGAGGTAGAAGGGATAGATCTCTGATCGAGGAACATGTGGTGTGAGCTGTTGTGCTATCAGCTATGCTGGTTGCTCAATGTGTGGGCGATTTGGGTTGCATGGTTGCTGACTGCTATTGCTTGGTACATTGGTTGGCTGCACTCGTGCTACAGCTGACTATGAGTATGGCGGTGTTATATGGAGGACAATTTTGTTGGACACTTCTCACATGTACTTACCCCCTTCGTCCCATAATACTTGACCTTCTAGTCTTCTATACTTGCTTCAAATTGGTTATCATTTCCACTTCTCAATGCAACTTTCTCTTTTTCTAGCATCTCTATCTCTATCTCTACTGTCTCCACTATGGGAAATAGATCCTTTGCCGAGTGCAACTTTCTTTGCCGAGGGCTAAAAGTCGGGCACTTGGCAAAGAGCTATTTTGCCAAGTGTCGCACTCGGCAATGATATACACTCGGCAAAGAAGGCTTTGCCAAGTATCAGGCACTTGGCAAAGCTAGACACTCGGCAAAGGCCCTTTTTGCTGAGTGTCAGGCACTCGGCAAACCCTGGCGCTCGGCAAAAAGCAGCGTCAGGTAACAGCCGCCGCCTGCCGTCTAGGTTTGCCGAGTGCCAGCGGGTAGGCACTCGGCAAACCACTTCTTTGCCGAGTGCCAGACCCTGACACTCGGCAAAGAATAACGGCAAACTATTTTTTCCCCACTTATCACGTACGATGCTTACAAACCAGGACATCTCCACATGTGATATCGGATATCATATGTGGAGATGTCCTAGTTTGTAAGCATCGTACGTGATCACGTGCACCAAACCTTCTCAAATTTTTATCACATCCTCCACATACGATATCATGGCATCTCGACAAGTTTCATGATTTTCAAACTTTGTTTGCATTTTATAGAATTTAAAAACAATTCATCCGCAAGTTCGTGGTCATGTTTTGTGAACAAGATGTTCAAAATTTTGGGTCCATTCCTAGATACGGCCTCACACTACACTCAATACCATGAATATCATTTTTTAAATCATTAAATTCCATTATTCGATGCACGTGCAGTTCAAATTTGCATTTTCTGAAAAAAATCAATTAAATAAAATAAATTAACTAACTATAGCAAATAGTTCGGGAAATGTACCAAATTTCGACATGGAGTACCAAGTACTGTAAGAGGACTACAGAAAAAGTTTGGAGGTCAAAATACAAAAAAAAATTGGTTTGTCGAGTGTCATCTTTTGACACTCGGCAAACATGCTCTTTGCTGAGTGCCAGATGCCAGGCACTCGGCAAAGTTTTCCCTTTGCCGAGTGTCCACGGGGACACTCGGCAAAGAGCGTGCCAATTTTTTTTAAAAATGTTTGCCGAGTGCCTCTCCGCCCGGCACTCGGCAAAGTGGTATTTTTAAAAAAAAAACGATGCAGTGTGGTTTAGGGTTTAGATTTAAAAAAAACACGTTTGCCGAGTGCCCCAATCTAGCACTCGGCAAACCAGCAGCCCTAGTCCTTTGCCGAGTGCTAGATCGGGGCACTCGGCAAACGGCCCATCCACACTCAAACCGGCCAACCGTTACCTCCCTCCCTCCCACACACGCACACACGCGCGCCGCCGTCCCGCCCCGCCCCGCGCACGCCCGCCCGCGCACGGCGGCATGCCCCCACCGGCGTGCCCCCACTACCTTCACCCACCTCACCCGCCGACGCGCCCCCGCCCGCCCCACCCCACCTACGTGCCCCCGTCGCTCCGTCGCCCACACATGGCGGCGTGCCCCCGCCGGCGTGCCCCCACCGCCTTCACCAGCCGGCCCACCCACACCGGCGCACCTCCGCCAGCCGCCTCGGACGCCATGGCCCGCTGGCACCCACCGCCCCACGCCCATCGCTCCAACCCCATGGCCCGTGCCTCGGCCCACGACAGCACCGCCCCGGCCCTCTCGGCGTGACCCTGGCCATCCTCGGCGCGACCCCGACCACCGCGGCCATCATCTCCCCGTCCTCGGCGTGCCTTGGCCGACCTCGACACCCCGACGCCCTCCCAGCCCCTGACACCATAGGTGAGTAGTAGAGTAGCAGTGGTAGTATGTTTTAGTAGAAGTAGAGTTCGGTAGAGTAGTAGTAGTAGGTGGTTGTGGAGGTGGTAGTAGTAGTACAGTAGGTGGTTGTGGTGGTAGTAGTAGTAATAGGTGGTGGTGGTGGTGGTGGTTGTAGTAGTAGAAGAGTAGAGTGGCGGTGGTGGTGGTGGTTGTAGTAGTAGAAGAGTAGAGTGGCGGTGGCGGCGGTGGTGGTGGATGAATGTGACTTGGCAATGATATGTTGAATTGAATGCATATGTATATGTGGTTATCGGCCATCGTGCATATGTTTTTTGTAGGTTTTGGATACCTCACTATGCAGGGGAGGTTCTGTCAAAATTTTGAACTGAGATAGTATTTTGTTCTTTTTTTATAGAGAAGAGTCATCGTAGCCGAGCTGGAGTATCTCGGTGACCCCGATCGTCTTCCTCGCCGCTGTGGGTCTGCCTGCACCGTGTCGCCTTGCCACTGCACTGACCCACCATGGCCCTGCTAGCCTAACTCCATCGCCACCCTAGGTATAACCCCTCTTTCCGTATCATGGTCGTAGATCGCGTAACCCAATTAGGCGTCTCCTGTTCGAAAGAGATATGGTTGGAGGTATGCAGATCTTTGCATATCTACGACCGTATCTGTTTTGGATTGTCCACATTTTTTGGACAGCCCGTGGATGCATAGATGGGTTAGTTTTCATGGTCTGTTCCGATCCAAGATAGAGTTTCGGCATCACCTCCCTGTTGTTCTCCGGATACGCACTCTTCTTTGGCAGGATGTGTATCTGGAGAACAGCGAGGAGGTGCTACTGAAATTATGTCTTGGATAGGAGTATAGCATGGAGACTAACCTCATCTATGCATCCGCGGGTGGGATTAGGACCTATCCTCACATATTAGACAGTAGGAACACCATGTAGATGCAATTGATGGTTACTTTGCTCGGTGATACATATGTTAGAGGATGGATGACCATCAGTGGATGTACACGGGCCAGAGAAGTCAGAGTGATTACACCAATGAATGGATGAACAAGACCAATGCTTTCTTGAATAATGCATTTGGCAAGGCTGCTAAAGGACATTGCCTAGTTTTGTGTCCCTACAGCAAATATGGAAACAGGAGAAGGGTAAACAAGGTGGATATGGGTAAACACCTTGTGAAGAATGAATTTACGCTGGACTACACCTGGTGGGTCCACCATGGTGAAGCCCATCGTATGAGAGAGGAGGTGGTGAGACCACGGGTGGAGGCTTTTGATGCTGATGCCAGAGTAGCAGACATGTTAGATGACTTTCACCAAGGACAGTTCGATGAGGGACGTGAGAAGGAGGAGATGGAGGCAGCTGCATAGGCGTTCTACGACATGATGGACTCGGCACAGAAACCCCTTCATGATCGGTCAACGGTGTCTCAACTGGATGCCATTAGACGCTTAATGGGGTTGAAGTCCGAGTTAAACTTGAGTCGAGAAGGCTTCGATAAGATGTTGGCCGTGATTGGCACCCTGCTTTCGGAGGGCCACATTCTACTAAAGAGCATGGATGAGTCACAAAAACTCCTTCATGCACTTAAGATGTCATATGAGCAGATACATGCTTGTCTAAAGGGGTGCGTCCTATTTAGGAAAGAACACGAGCAAGCAAAGTTCTATCCAAAGTGTAAATCCTCCAGGTACCTGGAGGTAGACTCTGATGATGGCCAGAAGAGGCAACTTACGATCCCCATGAAAATCCTACGGTACCTTCCATTCCTACCGAGGATCCAACGGCTATACATGACCGCTGAATCCGCGAAATAGATGACATGGCACAAAAATAGCAAACGGTACAATCCTGACAAGATGGTACATCCATCCGATGGTGAAGCTTGGATCCGCTTTAATGACAAACATTGTGACAAAGTAGATGAGGCTCGTAATGTATGTGTTGTGCTGGCAACAGATGGGTTCAATCCTTATGGAATGATGGCTGCCCCATACACATGTTGGCCTGTCTTCGTTACCCCCCTTAATCTCCCCCCCCCAGTGTCTCCTTTCAATGACATAACGTATTCTTGTCGTTGATAATTCCTAGACACCCAGGGAGTAATATGGGTGTGTTCATGGAGCTCGTGTTTGATGAATTGGTCCATGCTTAGGACAAAGGGGTATGGACATACGATCGAGCTACAAAGACAACCTTCAAAATGCACGTTTGGTACCACTACTCCCTGCATGACTTCCTGGCGTATGGGATATTCTACGTCTGGTGTGTTCACGGGAAGTTCCCATGCCCAATATGCAAGGAATGTGTGAGGTTCATTTGGTTGCAGAAGGGTGGCAAGTATTCGTCATTTGACAGACATCGTCAATTCCTACCTCTTGACCATCCATTCAGACAAGACATCAAGAACTTTATGAAAGGCGTCAAAGTGACAAACCCTGCACTGCGGATGATGACTGGTGTCAAGGTTCATGCTCAGATAGATACTCTCGTGCCCAATGAAGAAGGTGGTTTTGTGGGATATGGTGAGCAACATATGTGGACTCATATCTCGGGCATGACGAGGCTCCCCTATTTCGATGACCTTCTTCTGCCACATAACATTGATGTAATGCACACTGAAAAGAATGTCGCCGAGGCACTTTGGGCAACACTCATGGACACTGAAAAGTCTAAGGACAACCCTAAGGCTAGAGTGGACCTGGCAACGTTGTGTGATAGACCAAATCAAGAGATGCAGCCTCCTAGTCGTGGCAAGACCTAGAGAAGGCCTAAGGCCAATTTCGTCTTGAAAAAGGACCAAAGGAGGGAAGTACTTGAATGGATCCAGATGCTAATGTTCCCTGATGGGTATGTAGCGAATCTAAAGAGGGGAGTGAACTTAGGCACTCTGTGAGTCAACAGGATGAAGTATCATGACTACCACATATGGATTAAGCGGCTTCTTCCGGCAATGGTTCGAGGCTATGTCCCGGAGCATGTCTGGCAAGTCCTGGCAGAGTTGAGCTACTTATTCCACCAGGTTTGTGCCAAGGAGCTCTCTCGGACCATCATTGATGACTTGGAAAAAGCGGCACCTGTGTTGCTCTGTAAGTTGGAGAAGATCTTTCCACCCGGCTTCTTCTTGCCGATGCAGCATTTGATTGTGCACCTCCCGTATGAGGCACGGATGGGGGGCCCATGCAGGACCGTTGATGCTATCCAATCGAGAGATATCTGAAGACTCTTCGCAAAAAATATAGAAATAAAGCCAAAATTGAGGCTTCCATTGCAGAGGCATACATTCTAGAGGAGGTGTCGAACTTCACAGAGAAATACTACACTAAGAACCTTCCTAGCGTTTATAATCCACCCCCTCGTTATAATGCTGGCGAAAATGAATTGAACCTCAGCCTTTTCCAAGGGCAACTCGAAAGCACAAGTGCATCGACCACTAAGCAATTGAAAAATGAAGAGTGGCGCAGTATCATGCTATATGTGTTGATCAACCTTGTCGAGGTGCAGCTGTTCATTAGGTAAGTTCTGAACGAACTTGTTTCATTTCACCGTATGTCCTTGTTTCTTCGTCCAACCCCCTTGTTTCTCGTTGGTACAGGGAATTTCTTCGTCAATCCTGGCATGGATCAAGGCAACCTACCCCGTAAGAAAATGATACCCTTCTTTCACAGGGTGCGGGACCAGAGAGCCCCAATTTCATTTGTTGGTTCAAACAGAAAGCCCAAACTAATGCGCCTATAAGTGACGAGCTGAAACAGGTTGCAAACGGCTGTGCCGTTAGGGTCAAGTCATTTACCGGTTATGACGTGAATGGATATCATTTTCACACAGCAAGCTACGAGCAGAGTCGGCCCAATCGAAAAACCACAAACAACGGAGTTGTTACACCCGACACTGATAGACTCGACTATTATGGAAGAATTGAAGAAATCTACGAACTATCATTCTATGGTTCCAAACCTCTTACTCCTGTCATATTCAAATGCCACTGGTTTCATCCTAGAGTAACGAGACGGACCCCTAAGCTTGGGCTAGTCGAGATTCGATAGGATTCCGTCTATCCAGGAAAAGATGTCTACAATGTGGCTCAACAGGCTGTCCAGATTTATTATACGTCATATGCGTGCAAAGACGCCGAGCATCTTAAGGGTTGGTCTATTGTGCATAAGGTATCACCACACGGTAAACTACCTGTCCCAAACGATGAAGATTATAACTTTAACCCAAACACATATGATGGAGAGTTCTATCAAAAAGAGGGGCTACAAGGGAGGTTTGACATAGACTTAACCGAAGAGATAGGAATGGAAGTAGGCAATGAAAGGGATGATGACGAGGACGCTGGAGACGAGGTGCGAAATCTGAAGGATATACAAATGCTCGAGCGATTACGTTTAGGCAATGACAATGAAGACAACATTCCTCCTTCGGATAGTGTTGATGAGTTGGACAATGTTGATAGTGATGACGAGACCTATGATCCAGCTAATCTCAATTATGAAGATTATTTCTAATACATGTAATACTATGTTTTTTGTAATTATGTTTTGTTCATTTTTTCATATATTTCTAATATATGTATTACTATGTTTTTTGTAATTATGTTTTGTCCATTTTTGCACCTATTTCTAATTACGTCTTGTTTTTCTTTTTTATTGCAGGTGATTGAACAAAGATGGCGGGCGACCGTCATAGGTCTGTGAACTCGATTTACCAAAGACCACGCCGGCTGCAGGAGGAGGCGGAGGGGGCGGCGAAGGGATTGGACAGGAGGAGGACCGCCAGCCGCAGGAGGGGGCCGTCTCCTCCCACGCCGCATGAGGAGGAGCTGGAGGAGGAGGTGGCGCCCATGGACGAGTCGGATGAGGAGCTGGTTTGGCAGACGGATGAGGAGGAAGGGCCGCACGAGCACGAGTCTCCTCCCATGCCATGGGAGGCGGCAGGCATGGGTCCTGCTTCCTCCGACTCCTCTTCAAGTGTCTACTTGCGAGGCCCCGCGAGCCTCCCATAGGTTCCGCTTCCTCACCAACGCCCAGTGATTTGCCCCGAAGGGCAAAAGTAAGTAACTTTATATGTTATCACCACTACTTCATATGATATGATAAAAAAACTAATAATTTTTCTTAATCACTTATGCAGAAACTGGGTGGTTGTGTCGGGTGGTAGCGCACGGCTAGTCAACGGCATCCTAGGTCTTCTGTGCAAGCAACACTTCCCCGACATTGTCACGTACGCATTGAAGATGGAGCCAGCCTACTCGTTTGACCACTACGCCGTCGCCCCCGATGTGGAGTGCCCCAACAAGGCGGCGCGGGTGAAGACAGAGTTTTGGGTAAGTCTCCCTCGCACAACATTGCTCAATACGTCACATTTATTGGACTTTTCTTGAAATAATGAATGGATACATCGCTTTTGTATGCAGACTTATTACAGATGCGAGGAGGGATTTGAGGCCAGGGCAGAGCAGATGACTACCAAAGCCTGTAAAAAACTCATCACCGACATGCATCACGAGATGCGCATCTAGGCCATCGTAACCTACTACGGGTCGAAGCTTGGAGAGAGGAAAACCAAGAAAGACACAAGAGAGATACAGCTGACCTGGGAGCAGTACCTTGAGGTAAATGAAGAACATCAATATTGATTCGTTTTGAGATTAAGTTGGTTTAATTTGATCTTCTTATATGTCCAATACTTGATGACGTGTAGATGATTCCCTGGTGATGCCAAGCGTATCCCGAGTGCTGGGCGATGATGGTGGAGAGGTGGTTCACGGAGGAGTACCTCAAGATACACAGGGATGTTGAGGCCGTCATTTGCAGATGCAAGGTCTAGCACACCATCAAGGCAGCCACAGCCTCGCCGAATACAAACAAGCATGGGTACGCGAATTCATTTATCTATTGTGACGCTCAGTTCTGCCTGATTTCTAATCATCGTGCTGTCTTTCTCGCAGTCGGCGTCACATAGTGGCTAGGCTTGCTCGGACTTCCAGGCATGGTGTATGGCCCACAAGGGCAAGGCGACGTTCGACGTCTCCTTCAACCTGGAGGACCCGCCTGAGGCATACATGAACCTGAGCGTCCACTCCCGCATCAGTGAGTACACTGAGGTGGCGAGGTCGCTCCATGGGTCAGACCACAATCCGAGCACCTAGGACTTTGATGGAGAGGCCATCATGAGGGCGGGGCAAGGCAAGAAGCATGGGCGGTTCTGGCTTGGCGACGACGTCATCGACACGGCCTCTACTTCCTCTCTCTCCTAGATCCGAGCACGAGCGAGAGCCCGGCCATTCACACATGGCCGACCGCTGCACAGCACCGGGTTGACGCACTCGAGGTTATTCCTGTTTTACTCGTCATACATTGATCTTTACACACCTTAATTAGCTTTGCATTACTGGAACATTGGAGTAAAATATTGCAGGTCTGGCTGGAATAAGAAATGAGGCAACGTCAGGAGCTAGAGGCCGGGCAGTAGAGGATGGCGGCCCAGCTGGAGGCCGAGTGGGCCGAGCGGTAGGCCCAGGCGCAGAGGCTGATGGACATTACGGAGTTCCTACAAGGGCTTGAGCAACGTGTGGGCTTCTCTCTGCCAGCTGGGCTGTTGGTTCCACCTCCGCCTCTGCATCCTGCAGCTGCAGCTACTTCTGTGAGTATGAAAGTTTTTTACTTTCGCTTGTGCTTTGCTTGTATGGCCTCTACCTTCCTAGATTAGCTATCCAAATAATCTTGTCTCACATGCAATTTTTTCTCCTTTGTGCAGTCTCCATCTGACGGTGGTTCGAATAATCCACCTCATGCACCTCTGAATGATGGAGCTGGGTCTTCACCACAGTCGCAGTGGCCGAGATGAGTGCACGTTGTATTTTTTTCATTTGTTGTTCACTTGGTGATGGACTTGTGATATACTTGTGATGCACTTGTGGACTTTGATGGACTTGTGGATTTATTTGGATGGACTTAAGCACTTATTATTATATATGTGATATATATTGTGATGGATGTGATATGTGTGGATGGATGAGATATATATGTGATGGATGAGATATATATGTGATATATGTTTGTATGAATTTATTTGTCATGATGGAATTTAAAAAAAATAAAAATTGTCGTTTTGGGTCACTTTGTCGAGTGTTGCACTCGGCAAAGGACCCCGTTGCCGAGTGCCATGGTCACAGCACTCGGCAAAGCTGGAAAAATGGGCGCTCGGAAAACAATTTTTTCAGCTTTGCCGAGTGCCATGACCATGGTACTTGGCAAAGAATTTTTTTTTAAAAAAATTCAAACTTTGCCGAGTGCCGGCTAGAGGGCACTCGGCAAAGAATTGTTTTTTAAAAAAAATTCAAACTTTGCCGAGCGCCGACCAGGGGGCACTCGGCAAAGAATTTTTAGAAAAAAAAAACATCTTTGCCAAGGGCCGGATAGAAAGCACTCGGCAAAGAATTTTTTTTTAAAAAAAAATCTTTGCCGAGTGACTGCAGGGTTGGCACTCGGCAAAGCGACTGTCAACGGGGCGGCGCCGTGACGGTCGCTTTTCTTTGCCGAGTACCCGATGAAAGACACTTGGCAAAGAGGGCTTTGCCGATCATTTTTTTGTTGTGTGTTCTTTGCCGAGTGCCACACTCGGCAAAGGCTCTGCCGAGTGTAATTTGGCCTTTGCCGAGCTCCTTTTTTACGTGCTGTTTTAAGTTTAACCTAAGTCAAACATTCTTAACTTTGATTATCAATTTCACAAAAATGTAATATTTGCAACATAAGATGTATGTTCTTAGATTCACTACGAGAAATACTTTCATAATATATACTTCACATGTTGTGAAACCACATGGATTTTTTTTTAAATTGACAAAGTTAGGAATGTTTGACTTAGGACAAACCTAATACGACATAAAAAACAGGGGAGGTATTTATATCTTTATCTCTCTCCTCGTTTCTTGTGCACTATATCTTCTTCATTTCTCTTTAATTCCCATGCCCAAATGTAAAAACTCATCCATTATGGGACAAAGGAGTAGGTTTTAAGTGAATAGATCCTTCCAAAGTTCCAAGGTTGGATACTAGTACAATGTTATACATCATGTGCTCAGTGCGAGGGCGTAAAAGGGCGCAACTAACTAAATTTGTGTTCAACTGAGACAAAGGGAAAATTCGTTGTTTTGATGTCCATTAGCCCAGACTATCGAAATATGATCAATAATAGCGTGAAAAAGATTAAAATTCAGGATTTGAGATTTTTAATTGGCAGATCAGGGATACAAGTTTTAGCCATTGTCATATAGAGAAATTTCCCTTCAATCAAACCAATCATTCTTGGCCTATAGCCATTCCTAAAGAATATAATGGTTCCAACGTCATTTCAAAATGACCGCTGACGCCCGTGTGCATGGAATTGGGGGGGCGGAGTCATGGATTTAGGATTTAGGACGAGTCAGCTCAACCCAGAGACAGTTTGTTAACAAGTAGCCCAAAAGCATCCAAACACATTTATCTCCCAACAAGATATTTGTGACTGGAGACATAATGGGGAATAACAGTCGTTTTGTTGGAGTAACTTCAATTATTTTGCTTGAAGGTTTCCTTGGGATAACTTAGCTTCGTTGGCAACGAAGTTGTTGACCGGCAACTGTCCTTGAAACTCATTTCCGAACCATTGTTGCGTTTACGTTTGCTTGAAACGTGGTTTACTTTACTTTGCCGCCGGAAATTGTATGTTAACGCGGTGGTCGACACTCCATTTCGACCTAGAATACTTGATTAAGACCAACCGAGTAGGCCCTTCTCCGTCTAAATGGCGGATCACTTGTTTAAGATCAAGTACGACATTTCATTTGTTTAGTCGTACGCCCTCCCGTCATTTCCTTGTGGGTTGTGGCAAGCACAGGCACAGGGTGGTGCGATGGCGACGCGCTGAGACGTGCTAGATGCAGTTTAACAAGCAAGCGCCAAGTTGGAGTTGTTGGTGGCTACAGGGTAACTTTCGACGTCAAACTGAAGAGAATACCATTCGCATTTCGGAATGAATTCATGCCGCCAGCCAGCTGAACGTACGGCCAGCATATGTGCAAACATAGCGTGCACAAAAAGAGCTGAGAACGACCACAACGCTAGCTGTGTTGCCGGGCATCTCAGCAAATAGAGGTCATGGAAAGAGAAGAGATCGAGAATATGTGTGTCTGCGTTGACTTGGATCTCACAACATGGACACATGGTCGTCGTAAGTTTCAGACTAATAGCAGTGTCTTCCACATGGCGCACGACACATACTTTCCGAGATCGATCTGTTTTCTACTTTTCTTTATCCGAGGAGTCTTGCTTCCGAGATTTACAGTAGTATACTCCCTCCGTATTAAAAAATAAAGTTGTTTTGGGCAAGGCTTAGGTCAAACATTGAGAATATACAGCCTGTTCGATTGGCTGGTTCGTATTGTTGCTGGTTCGTGAAGAAGTACTGCTGGCTGGTTTGTGTGAGAGAAAAATACTGTTTCGACTAGAAATTTACGATCGTTTACGACCAGCCACAGCCAAACGAACAGGCTGATAAAATCATGAATAATAACTTTAAAGTTGTTGAGTTTAGAAATGTGAAAGCCATATAAATAGATTTGCCTTGAAAAATACTTTCATAAAAAATATATATCACTTTTTGATAAATATTTTTATAAAAATAAGGAGTCAAAGTAATACTTTAGAAATCGTGTCGCTGTCGAAAACAACTTTATTTTTTTAAGTACGAAGGGATTATATGATATTTCGCATGGAATGGAATCCCCTAGAAAATAAGGCAGACGGCAATTCAAGTCAACTCGTTTCCCGTTTGGCGCAGCAACCGGGTGTCCGTGTGTGTGTGTAATTCTACCCGCGTCGCGCGGCGGATCCATTAACGGCGCCGACGGCAACGGTGAAGGCACCCCGCGGCGTGCGCGCCAGCCCACCTCACGAGCGCGACTAGAGAGAGCCGTGTGCTCTGGCGGGGCCCGGAGGCCGGGGGTGGGTCTGTGGACAGCAACCAGACAAGCCGGGCAGCCGGGTCAAGCCAAGGCAGGCGTGCGCCCGCGCCTCGTCACGCGCGCGGACGGGTGCTCCTCCTTGGGTTTTTTTGTCGCCGGCGATGCGTGCCGCGGCCAGTCGGCGTCGCCTTCTGCTACCACCGGGAGTTCGCCTGGGCAAGCCTCCCTGGCCGTGTGGCCCGTGGCCGGCCCAAGCTGGCGAGCTCCACGCCATCATCTCATCACCACCTACCACTACGGCACTGCCAGGGTGGTTTGATCTGACCTGTGGGGGCTGCAGGGAACATACGTACCGGTGTGACAAGTCGAGAAAACGAACGTGCACGTACGCCGCCCGGTGATCTTCGTGGTCGCGGGCTGCCGAAAACGCCGCTAGGTCGCCTGCAATCAGCTACCGAAACCCGTGTGACGCGACAAGCAGCTCAACTGTAGGTCTTCAAAGGGGACATCACGACCGGTGCGGAACATTTTCTTCCTCTTCTTTCCCTGTGTGAACGTGACCTAATATAAGTTGAGCACCGCAGCCGGCGGAACACCAGTCGCTGGCTCCTGCAGTCGTGCCTCAATCAATCCCGGGTCCCGGCCCGGGGCCTAAAATACTCGTAATCCAACTGCCTCTTGTGATGTGTGAGCGAAAAAAGAAAAGAACTGGAAAAGGAAAACGAGAAAAGAATTCATTCGTCGCCCCAACATATATCTGTGAGGTCGTCGTCCTTACTTTCTCTCCAGCCTTTTCATCACAATACCCTCAGGTCTGACGAGAGGATGGCGCAACAGACACTCGGAAAAAAGGCGTCTTTTTCCCAGACACGGAGCATCTGCCAGATTGATCCTGTAGATTCGGGGCTTGATTAGTTGGGTGAAGTTTAGGATTTTGGCATCGTAGCATTTTTTGTTTTTATTTGGTAATTAGTATTCAATTATGGACTAATTAGGCTCAAAACGTTCGTCTTACGATTTCCAACCAAACTGTACAATTAGTTTTTTTTCCGTCTACATTTAATGCTCCATGCACATATCGCAAGATTCGATGTGATGGCTACTATAGCACTTTTTGGGAAAAGTTTTTGTAACTAAACAAGGCCTCGGACAGGCGGGTTTGCAACGGTTTTTTTACCCAGTTCGGCTGGGCTGAAACGATCGTATAGGATCATAGATTATTACTGCTGGCTGGTTTGGTGTGAGAGAAAAATATCGTTCTGGCTGAAAATTTGCGATTGTTTACGACCAAGCGAACATCCTGTTTGTTTTGCAGCCCAGTGCATGCACCCTGCGGAGTGGGGAGGGCCGCCGGCCGGGTGCGGGTGCCCCTGCCCCCGGGTGGGCGCGCTCATGGCGCCCGCAGGACACGAACACGATACGCCCGGTTCTGTCGCCAATGCCGCTTGGGGCTCCCTCTGGCCGATGACCCTACTTGCCGGCCTCGTCTGCCCCACCTCGCGCTTGTAGTTTTGCGCGTACACACAGCGTCCGCTGGATCAGTGCCGCAGTGCGTTGCCACTCAATCGGCCCAGCCACCGTCCGTCCTTCGCCTTCCTCCTCCTGCCCCACCCGCAGCCCGTTCGTTTCGACTGGATTGGCTTATAAGTCATGGCTGAAAGTACTGTTGGCTGGTTTGGTGTGAGAGAAAATATTGTTCTGGCTGGAAATTTACGATCGTTTAAGACCAAGCGAACATGCTGTTTGTTTTGTAGCCCAGTGCATGCACCCTGCGGAGTGGGGAGGGCCGCCGGCCGGGTGCGGGGTGCCCTTGCCCCCGGGTGGGCGCGCTCATGGCGCCCGCAGGACACGAACACGATACGCCCGGTTCTGTCGCCAACGCCGCTTGGGGCTCCCTCTGGCCAATGACCCTACTTGCCGGCCTCGTCTGCCCCACCTCGCGCTTGTAGTTTTGCGCGTACACACAGCGTCCGCTGGATCAGTGCCTCAGTGCGTCGCCACTCGATCGGCCCAGCCACCGTCCGTCCTTCGCCTTCCTCCTCCTGCCCCACCCGCAGCCCGTTCGTTTCGACTGGATTGGCTTATAAGTCATGGCTGAAAGTACTGTTGGCTGGTTTGGTGTGAGAGAAAAATATTGTTCTGGCTAGAAATTTACGATCGTTTAAGACCAAGCGAACATGCTGTTTGTTTTGTAGCCCAGTGCATGCACCCTGCGGAGTGGGGAGGGCCGCCGGCCGGGTGCGGGGTGCCCTTGCCCCCGGGTGGGCGCGCTCATGGCGCCCGCAGGACACGAACACGATACGCCCGGTTCTGTCGCCAACGCCGCTTGGGGCTCCCTCTGGCCAATGACCCTACTTGCCGGCCTCGTCTGCCCCACCTCGCGCTTGTAGTTTTGCGCGTACACACAGCGTCCGCTGGATCAGTGCCTCAGTGCGTCGCCACTCGATCGGCCCAGCCACCGTCCGTCCTTCGCCTTCCTCCTCCTGCCCCACCCGCAGCCCGTTCGTTTCGACTGGATTGGCTTATAAGCCATGGCTAAAAGTACTGCTGGCTAGTTTGGTGTGAGAGAAAAATATTGTTCGTTGTCTGATAAGCCAAAGCTTATAAGCTAGATACCAGCTGCCGAAGAGGTTGCTGGCGCGCGGATGTAGCTGCATCCTTATACTCCTACGTACTACTGCTGTAGTGCGTTCCTGATGGGGAAGGCCGGAAAGGGGATGAAATCAAGTGGATGCATGCGTACGTCCTATTCGCTTGGCTTATAAGCCGTATTTTTTAGCCAATAAATAGTATTTTTCTCTCACAACAAATTGTACTTACAGCCATGACTTATCAACCAAGCGAACAGGACAATAGTATATATACAATGTATACTGTATAGTCAACGACGAGCACGGTATCCGGATAAAGCTGGCCCTGTGCTCCCACCAAACAAATAGCAAACCCTATCATCTAAAGAAGACGGACACGGCTGAGCACCAGTACAAGCAAGAAATGTTTACCTCATTTTTGTACGCCAAGTTACGCTGTAGTACTAAGTTAATTACCCTGAACCTAGTTGGAGTAGTAAACGGGAGGACCGCCGGAGGGGGCGCTCTTCGTCGCATGAACCGCGGAGCAAAGACCGCCGCATCGGGATCAGCCGCGCAAACAAATGCCAGAAAGAACCCGCTACGCTGCGCCCCCGGCGAGTTCCACCAAGTCCAACACCTGGTTTGACTTGCAGGTACCAAGAATGCAGCTTGCTGGGTGTGACCGTGTGAGGGGAGGGAGAACGATGGGCGGCCATGACCATGCATGAGTGACGACCCAGCGCGCTACTACTAAACATGAACATGGATGACGAAACCAAGCCCGGTTTCCGCGAGAGCGGAAGAAGCATATGCGTGCGTGGACGACGCGCGCCGCGTTAAACAACTCCTCCCTGTGGGAGTACGATCGCCGGCCGGAGCGGGTTTGCGGTCGATCATGTCGGCCTCGGAACAAAGATTCCGGGGGCCAGAGCATGGAAACGTGTATTCCGCCTGTCCCACGTGACCCGGCACGAGGAGCTCCCCGCGCCGGCTCGCCGGCTGCGCCCACATGCCCGTGCCGCTGCGCCTGCCACTGCCAGCCAGCCGCGGGATCCGAGCACGCACCCGGACCCGGCCCGGCCGGCGGCGATCCATATGGGAACCGTGTGCTGATGCGTGCGATCGGCGCGGCGCCAGTGGCTGACCTTGCTGTGTTTGTTAATCAAATATGCATGAGCCAGGGAACGAGGTCGTCAAGATGCGAGCTTGCTTGTGGGGGGTTGCTACTGCTAATGCACGCGGTGCAGGGATTGATGCGCATGTTGATGCTGGGGTCCCACTGGTACGGTGGGCATAAGTCAAACCTGCAAGTTAAGCAAGAACGAATACTAGGCCATGAGCCCATGCATGATGGCCATGACACCAAACGCCATGCACATGTGCACTTTCATTGGGATCTTTGAGCGCGTAGCTAGCTGCGTCGTCTGTGCTAAGCTGTCCCGGCCTGTGCGTTCGTGTGCGAGGCGTGCAACTAGTTGTCTATTACTATTATGTTTTGTACAGTGTATGTATCGGCCTGCCTCTGCACGCACGCCACCCATCGTGCTACGTGTAGCGTCATGGCCTGAATTTTTATCTCTTTTCAACTTTCTTATTACAAAAAGATGAAATATTTGGATTGTTTTTTTTTTATTTTGGTAAGCATATGTTGTAAGTATGTGTCTAGGTACCATTTCTATACTAGCATTACTATGTCTGTGTCAGAGGCGCTATAAAAATAGAAACTGAGATGTGTGAATAAAGAAAGCGTAGGAGAATCCACAGTTTTCTTTTGGAGATGGATGGAGACAGGTACACTACCCTAGCCAGTTTTTTTCTTTTCGCACATGTTAGGGCTCACAAAAGGGAAAGGGCCTTGTGCCTCGGCCCAAGTAATTCTTTGCCGTGAAGCAGCCCTGTCTGGCAGCGAAGGCACTTTGAACCACGCGCTATGCGGGCTGGGCCTGGACCGCCAAAGCTTAAACTAGCACTATCTGCCTCTGCTCGGTTGGCCTGCTCGCTATCGCCTCCGTTGTCCCAAATGCAGCTGAGCGGTCCTTCACTGGATTTCTCCACAGCGAACGACGCGTCTACCCGGATCCCTCCGTTCCTTTTCCTTCCTTTTCCTTTAATTATTTTGTGCCATTTCCTTTTCTTTATAGGTTCCACTTCGTTCTTAAATATTTTTCTCCCTTTCCGTGGTATGTAGATATATTCCGTACATTGGTCAGATTTGTCCCATGGCATTGGCTATTGGTTGCACCTGTGCGAAGTTTATTTTTTTCTTTCTTTTTTTTCTTTGTACCATTTTTGTTCTTTTTTGTTACATATTTATAAGTTATAATACATAGTTATCTTTCGTATATAGTTTTATATTTCTGCTATTATGTTATGATATTAATTTGTACAACTACGTTATGGAACATAACTTATACGTTCAACTTTACATCTAAATCATTCATTAAGTTATATATATTTAAGTTATACAATCAAGTTATACACTTAACTTTCCTCTTTTTTTTTGAAAGTTACCAAGCTATACACATAACTTTTATGCACAACATATTACCACAACTTTTATATCACAACTTTTACAATATAAAATTTTGTAGAGCAGAACTTATTAACACAAGTTTTTTTCTTAACTTTTATTGGGCAGCGTTGGCAAGTTGTATAGAATAACTTAAGTACATAAATTTTTAGAATAACTTATTAACATATGATGTATTTCATATCTTTTTGTACATAAGTTGTGTTTTCATAACTTTTATATTTACAAGTTTTAGGCATGAATCATATGTTATAAGTTATACGTTATGAGTTAGTACACATCAATTGCTAATAGAAAAAAATTCTTCGAAACACATGTAAGTGGGGTCTAGTTTTATTCGCCTCATCACGTAGAACACACCGGTGCAGATGAAATTAAAACGGATACACCGTTCAGAAGTTATAGCATTTTGAAATAAATATTTTTTTCTTTTTTTTAATGATGTCAGCAGCTTGGGAAAGCGCGCCTTGAGAGGAGAATGGCTGCTGCGCGCGTGGTTCCATCCAGAAAAGGATACATGCGGGGTTTTATTTTTGTTAGAAAAGGAAAGATAGCGTGTCCGAAAATCATTCGCTAGATTTAATTTAGGCAGGCGTTCGCCATTTATTCTGGTCGCTCCGTCATCCGCCCTCGCGCTGTAAATAAATTTTTGCGTGGCCCCGACGCCCCGCGTTAGGTACTATACCCGCACTGCCAGATTAGTTGCTACGCGTGCAATTAATTAGATGCTAAGGTTCCGTTTGCAATTTTGCATCATCTAGTTAATATAGTTAGTAGTGGCTAAAAAATAGGTAAAGTGAATTCAAACTGACCCAACTACTGTCGGGGCGCCTAGCTGCCGACCCCCTCCCCTCAAAAAAAATATCCTTCCTCACTTCTTTACCAAATTGGACCTAATTTAATTGTATTTCTGGGGCAAACAACAGACAGTCATACACTAAAAGCCGAAATTAATATCATCAGCATATAGATTTAATTTAGGCAGGCGTTCGCCATTTATTCTGGTCGCTCCGTCATCCGCCCTCGCGCTGTAAATGAATTTCTGCGTGTCCCCGACGTCCCGCGTTAGGTACTGTACCCACACTGCCAGATTAGTTGCTACGCGTGCAATTAATTAGATGCTAAGGTTCCGTTTGCAATTTTGCATCATCTAGTTAATATAGTTAGTTAGTGGCTAAAAAATAGGTAAAGTGAATTCAAACTGACCCAACTACTATCTGGGCGCCTAGCTGCCGACCCCCCTCCCCTCAAAATAAAATAATATCCTTCCTCACTTCTTCACCAAATTGGACCCAATTTAATTGTATTTTTGGGGCAAACAACAGACAGCCATACACTAAAAGCCGAAATTAATATCGTCAGCATATAGATTTAATTTAGGCAGGCGTTCGCCATTTATTCTGGTCGCTCCGTCATCCGCCCTCGTGCTGTAAATAAATTTCTACGTGGCCCCGACGCCCCGCGTTAGGTACTGTACCCGCACTGCCAGATTAGTTGCTACGCGTGCAATTAATTAGATGCTAAGGTTCCGTTTGCAATTTTGCATCATCTAGTTAATATAGTTAGTTAGTGGCTAAAAAATAGGTAAAGTGAATTCAAACTGACCCAACTACTATCTGGGCGCCTAGCTGCCGACCCCCCTCCCCTCAAAAAAAAATATCCTTCCTCACTTCTTCACCAAATTGGACCCAATATAATTGTATTTTTGGGGCAAACAACTGACAGCCATACACTAAAAGCCGAAATTAATATCATCAGCATATATCACATGCGTTTTGAGGTAAAAAAAAGTCATATCTCCGAAATTAAGTATCCTAATTAAAATCTGATTGTATTCCTTGCAATAAACTCTTCAAAACAAGATCACACATGAATATATTTCGATAAAAAATTGTAACGAACATTTATCTCATGATGAACCTACATTTAAAGATAATCATCGAACATCACATGAACACTATACAAACATCGCAGAAAATAGCATAGAACATCATATGTATACTATGCGAACATCATATCTATCATTAAATGTAAAAAATAAAAAATAAAATTAGTGAAGTAACTAATTATGGTCAAATAAAAAGAAGAAAATGCTACCGAACATCACGTTAACACTACACGAATGTCGATAAATATAGTATAGAACATTATATGTATACTACGTGAACATCATAAATATCATAAAAATGTAAAATAAAAATAATGAAATTAGTGAAGTAATTAATTAGAGTGAAATAAAAAGAAGAAAAAATGCTACCGAACATCACAAAATATATCCTAGAACATTAATGTATGCTTACTGAATATCACAAAATACATCGTAAAACATCACATTTCTACTCGCGGACATAAAAAAAATACATGATAGAACATTGCATGTATACTACACGAACATCACGTGTCTCTATAAATAAAAAAATGAAATGTAAAATTATAAATAGGAAAAAAGAAAAGGAAAATAAATGAATGAAAGGAAAACATATAATAAAATAGAAAATAGAAAAAAAAGAATAATAAAAGACCATCAAAAAAGAAAAAGAAAAAAAGAAAGGAAAGAAAAAAAGAAATAGAAGAAAAGAAAGAAAAATAAAAAAAGAATAAAAGATGAAAAGAAAGAAAATAAAACAGAATAAAACACGACAAAAATAATAGAACAAAACAAAAAAAAATAAAAGATAAAACAAAGAAGAAAAATAAATAGTAGAAAGGAAAGAAAAACAAAGAGGACAAAAGAAAAAGAAAAATTGACATACCTGGGCCGACTAAGCCGACGCGCGGAAAGCATCGCTGCCTCCCTCGTATGTACGACGCGCGGAGGCGGGTGGGGGGGGGGGGGGTGTCAGCACGAGGAACCCGTCCGACTGGTCGGCAGCGACGGGTTCCGACTACTATCTCCCTAGCTATTCTTTTTTTTAAATATCTCCCTAGCTATTCTAACTCAACTAATCGATTCAAGAAGCACTTTCGCTCTCTTACCTATCTCTATGACTCTATCCATACCGTGCCAATAGCAAATAGAAAAATAATGACATTATAGACAAAACCATCAATGCATTCACCTTTTATCTAGTTGATTGAAACAAAACCGGACAATAGGTAGCCAGTTAATCTACTTAATAGTTAGCTAACTACTATTAACCAGCTAATTATCAGCTCATTAGCTACTAGGGGATCCAGAACGGGCCTAAATATCATGTGGGCTTGCAAGGCAAATTTGCAATACTATGTTGAAAGAAGGCCCACAATTTTTTTCTTATTGTAATTTGAAAATATTTTTATAACACTTTTTTAATTGCTTGGTTGTACAATTATCCTTCCATTGTCTATCATTGTATCTGTTGGCACAAAAGCTACCAACCAATTTATTGGTTACAAATTATTGCCATCTCTCTCTTCTCTTCCTTTTCCCACTCCTGTCTCATGGTTGTGCAATTTCTACCGAGGCCAAATCAAGGTACTCTTCATTTTTCTTTTTGAAAGCTCCCTTCACCGATAAAACTATTATGCAAATCTTTCACAAATTGTAAAATTTCTTAGATTTATAAATACTTTTTAACAAGCATACACCTAAATAAATCTATAACTAAGTTATACATAATCCAATGAGTATGAAATTTTTACTATAGTTCAAACATACAAAAATTAGCCCACCATAAAAATTTCACCATAATTGGACCATAGAAACTACAGCTATGAATTCATTATAGAAAATCATAGATCTAAAGCTACAACAAAAAAATTATACTAAAGCATACTATATTATATGTTCACTGTGTAGATCTATTCATGTAGAGTCCAACAAAATTGAATTTTCTATTTTATGATTTTTCCGTGATTTATTATGATTTTTCAAAGATTCAGTCAAAATAAATAAAAAAGACAAAGACAAAACCGCCTTTGGAAACCGCTTATAACCGGTTTAGGAGGTTAAACAAACCGTTTTAAAAGTTCAGGAGGTGGTTTATCCAGCATACTTTCGTGTCAGGGCTGGCTCTGAGGCCTGAGCCATCGGAGACCCAGAAAATTTAATGTATAACTCTATTCAGCAAGAAGGCCCACACGATACTGGCTAACAAGCCCATGAGAAAAGGAGCTCGGATTGGAGATTTGGAGTCTGAGCACCGAAAAAAAAAAAAGAGAAATAGGCATCCAAATTCAGTCAAGACGAAACTTGAACTTGGACGGTTAGGTACATTGCCACACCTCTCTCCCAACCAGTTGAGCTAGGCTCACTTCCTGAGTCTGAGAACCGAAACGTTATGCATCCCGGACTTGCGGCCGGGCCGCCGATCACGTAGTCCTGCACTGAGCGCCGCCGCCGCGTCGTTGCCTGTGGGATGTGGCCATCCGCCCTTCTGCCACATACAGGTATACCTAACTACGTCTACGTAGTTTTGACCACGATCTTAATTCTGAATTTGTGATATATCTATTTCTAATTTCTCACCTACTTATACCGGCAGTAAAATTCTGATCTATTATTTACATTTTGTCGTAGTTTTAGGTCTAAGCATGTTACCTAAAAAGCATTTGTCAGGTGCCAAGAAAAGAAGGAAACGGCAAGATGAGATCATTGAATCACAAAGGGGTCCTTTACATGAGTTCTTTTCATCTTCAAGTAACATTGATGTCAATGAAGATCAAGAGCAAGAATCTGATTTAGGGAACAGACATGATAGTAATTTAAATGAAGATGCTGAGGTCAATGAACCTAATCCGGTAAAAGGAAGAAGCATTTTTGTTGAACCAAACCCAAGGTAATAGGAAGAAGCATTTTGATGAACAAAATGATGATAGTGAAGAAATACAACTTTCAGCGATATTGTCCTCCAGAGTTTACTTTCTAGTTGTTGTTGATGCTACAATTGCTTTGTTGACTAGTCGACTTGAAGTCTTGAACAGCTAAAAGCATTTGAAAAAGTGTCTAGTTTCTTATTCAACTCGGAGAATTTGAAGTCCTTGGATGGTACAGAGCTATGAAATTGTGCACTAATTGTGTCAAAAAAATTCCCATGAAAACAAGTCTGATGTTGAGTTAAAATGATTTTATCTCTGAATTACAAGTGCGGCAAATGACTTTGCCAGATGATTTAATGTTAGCAACCGAGATTCTTCATTGTTGGTGTTTCGGTGCGCTCCAGGCCTTGTCGTTGGTTAGTTTGTTGAGTCCTGTGTTTCGTAACTCTCTTTGTTACCCCTGTAATTTTACTTTCCTCATTGCGTCTCGGTCTGAGGGCCTGTTGCTCATGGGTGACTCCTCTCATATCCTTGCCTTTGTCTGTCTCGGTTTGGACTCCACTGCGCATGTCCGTTCGCGCGGAGTCTCGGTGTTCCTTAGTTCGTAATGTCACTTGGGTCTAAAAACTTATTGTTGCTGTCTTAGAACGTGCGTGGGCTTGGCGACCTGGACAAATGCACGATCGGTCATGATGCTATTAGACAAGCAAACCCCTCTATTGTTTGCCTCCGGGAAACAAAGCTTGTTGAATGTTCCAGATTCAAAGTAGCCGCCTTTCTCTCCCCAAACCTTTTCGCCTCCTTTGTGCCCTCTAATGCCTCCGGAGCTCGTGGCGGAATCCTCACTGCCTAGGATAGTAACACTTTCTCCCTTGCAGCAAGCTCAGTCCCAAACAGTTACTACCTCTCCACTACTCTCTGCTCAACCCCGTCCGAGCACACCTTCTCGGTGACGAATGTTTATGCGCCTTCCGATCACAGAGGTTCTCCAGCCTTTCTGTCACGGCTTGTGGAACTTGCCCCTACCCTCACTAGCCACTGGCTCCTCACCGAGGACTTCAACCTCATTCGCTCCTCTTCAGATAAAAGTGTCGGGGATTCCTTTAACTATCGGCAAAACTTTTGCCGACTGCTTCTACCGTGATTGTTTCTAAACTGTCAGCACAACTTTTCATGGGAGGCTATTTGTCGGCAAAGGTGCCCTTTGCGCACTTTAGAAAGTGTCGGCAAAGGTATGTCGTGTTATAGTGTGTTGATGTCGAACTTAATCTATGATGTTGATGTTGATGTTGACCTTAAGTAAGATTTAATCTTTGATGTTGATGTTGGTTGTTTCCACTTTTGTGATATACACCAAGCCATTAAGTATTGAGTCATGTATGTATTATATACTAATTAATTAAGTTGTATACATGTATAGCGTAACATAAAAGTAATCAATACTAAATGGAAAATAATTAAAGGAAAATGAATATACATGTACAACACAACATAAAACAAAACAAAAGGAAAGGAAAAGAAAAAAACAAAATACTTATTAATACCGGTTGGTAATACTAATGAGGCCGCTCCCACATGCGCGGGAGCGAGGTCTTTTAGTACCGGTCTTATTAGTACCAGGTGGCCGACCCGATACTAATAGCCGAGACTTTTAGTCTCGGCTGGCCAATACGGGTTGGGAAACCGGTACAAATGAGGTTTGCCAACCGGTATTGATGGCTTGTTCCCCAGCCGTGTATGTACCTATCGGTATCTGAAGGCCGATAGGACTCCTATCGGATATCAGTAGCCGACTGGATACTAGATTTGCAATTCTCTTTTTTCGACATTTATTTCTGTAATTTCCAATTAAAATACTACTACTTAAATAAAAAAAATTCCATAGCTTATGTATGAACGTGGCTTATTACATACAGCGTGCTTGTATTCTTGTGGTTCAGTTAATTTGCCGCTCAAGTTTGTCCCACCTTAAAAGTTCAATTCTGTCCCTTTTTCGGTCACCATGGTCCTCTGTCGACTCGATAGAAACATAAATGATGTTTTTCTGATAGTTGCTTTAATTGGTAGGATGTTGTGCTTGTTTGGTGACGGGGAAGGCTTCAGTTGTTGTAATCTCAATTTCTTGGCCGTTTCTTCTTCTACTACTAATAAATATTACTGCAAATTAAGCTCTTACCGTTCTTCTTCTTCTAAACGAAAAAGAGAGAGAGAGAGAAGCCTCGAAGGACCGGCGGCTTAGTCGTTCAACGACGAAGATTCGTTTTGATACTTTCAGGACACATGTATGTATAGGTCATTGTCCGGTACCGCACGAAAGTTAGTGGTACTATGCATCAAGTCAAGTGTGTGTAGAATTTTCTTCCCCACGATGACTCGTCACTCGATCAGTTGAACCACAAAAGAGTACAATAATAAGAGAGCTCGTTAGGAAGGAAACACGCCGTGCACGTATAGACGTGGTCGTGCGGTGCCACTTAAAAATGGCCGGCCGTTTTTAAGTCTTTGCCGTGTTCACAGCTGTTTAATACACATCTGCAGGCACTGGGGCACCTCATGTCACGACGTGTGCCTGAAAAACCTTCAATCTATCATGGCCTCGGCTGCAAAGAGCAGCAGCAGCGCGCAGCTCCTCCTCCCCTTCCTCCTCATTTCCACTTCCTTTCTCCTACCCTTATCCTTAGATGCTCAGAAAACTAACAATAGTTCTGTACAAGTAGACTCATCACCACCCCCGCAATTCTCCTTCAGCTTCGACTTCTCCAATGGATCCAGCTACGCAAGAAGCGACATCCGGCTCGAGGGCAACGCGACGGTGCAGGGAGATAAGGTTGATCTCACCTGCGACAACTCGGCCGGGAGCGGGAGCATGAGCAACTGCGTGGGTCGGATGTCGTACAACCACCCGGTGCCGTTCTACGACGACGACATGACCCTGGCGAGCTTCAGCACAAGCTTCACCTTCGCCATCAAGCCCGACGACATGACGCCGCAGGGGGACGGCATGGCGTTCTTCCTCTCCGGTTACCCGTCAAGGATGATGCAGGACTACTACAACGGGGCGAACCTCGGCCTCCTCAGCGAGGCCAACGGCACCGATCCAGGCCACTTCGTCGCCGTCGAGTTCGACACGTTCAAAAACAATTTGGATCCCAGCGACTACCATATGGGCATCGACATCAACTCCCGTGTCTCCACCAACACGACGGTCCTGGCAGCCCTGGAAGGCACCATGACAGCGACGATCCGATTTGACAACATCACCAGGATGCTGGTGGCGTCCCTCCGGTTCCATGACAATGCCTCTATGGAACCCGCTGTGGTCAGTTATGTGTTGCAAGATCCAAGGGCGTTGCTTCCGCGGGAAGTGGCAGTGGGGTTTTCGGCGGCCACCGGCAGATATACCGAGCTCCATCAGATACTCGCATGGTCCTTCAACTCCACTCTCGCTGCTGCTGCTGCTCCGACCCCACCGAAAGGTATGCCATATATATGTGCACGGGATGCACTCCTTGTTCTTGAATCTTGACAGAAGCACTAAATGCTTGGGGGTGGGTGGGTGGGTGGGGGGGAGTTTCCGAGTTTTCGGTCCTTAAGAAGGTTGTTGTATGATTTTTAAGATTTGTCATGGGCTTATTTAATAACTAGGGCTACTTTTTTTCTTGATATTTTTTCTCAATTGGTCAAGGGTGAAATCTTACTATTACTAATTGGAGCATCCATATTAATCCTCAAGGACGTGCTAAAAAAAGAGACGAAAAAGTCCTAATTAATCCCCCGCCCAGGCCCCCGCCAAAGTCCAGATAACCTTTAAACTATTTTTTTTTTGTTCAATTTGCTCTCAAAGCTATTAACCAATTGATTATTTTTGTTAATTATCATGTAAGGATGGCAAGCAGATAATTATGGCAGACGACGCAAGAGCATAGTTGTGGCCATCGCCGTGGTTGCTCCTATACTCGCATTGTTTATCTGTGGCATTGTTTCCATCAAATTCATCAAAAGGCTCAAAAAAGGTCAGCAATCTACCAAAAAATGCTATTAAAAATACTTCACTAACATCGAGCTTTCTGTTTTATTCCAATGCTATAGCTAGCATCATCAAGTTTAACTGAAAGCATCGCACCCAACACTGATTCTAGGTAAAGGTTCACAAGACAAGGGCGAGGTGAATGAAGAAGATGAAGCACTAGTTTGGGTGGCAGGACGGAATTCTGAGTTCACGGTTTATGACCTTTTGCATGTCTTGGAGGCTACAAATAACTTCTCAGAAGAAAATAAACTTGGGCAAGGAGGATTTGGTCCAGTATATAAGGTAAGAGAGAAAAAAAGTTGTATGCATTGAGAACACAAAAAGAGATAGAGAACAAACCAAGTAAAGTACCAGTCTAGGCCATGTTGGGATGAAAGGGAGGTTTTCCCTGATATTTTCTCTTATTAAATCACCATATTTCTATCTCCAAACAGGCTTTTAAATGTTATGCAAGGAACTGTACTGCTTATTGCCTTTATCATCAGGTTAATCAATTGTCAAAAGACAGCTGAATTCAAAGAAATATCATATTGACCAAACTCTTTTGAACTTCTATGTAGGGCCGATTTCAAGATGGATTGGAGATAGCCGTTAAGAGACTAGCTTCACATTCAGGGCAAGGGTTCAGAGAGTTCAAAAATGAAATCGAGCTCATAGCCAAGCTCCAGCACACAAATTTGGTTAGGCTCTTGGGATGTTGTTCTCAGGGAGACGAGAGATTACTAATCTATGAGTATATGCCAAATAAGAGCTTGGACTTCTACATTTTTGGTAGTACTTCTCAAACATACCAGATATAGTACAAACATTGTTTAGTGCCAACAGCTAAAGGATTTTATCTATGTCTATGCTTAACTGATTTGCAGATGAAATACAAAGAGTTTTACTAGATTGGAAAAAACGCTTAGCCATAATAGAAGGGATAGCGCAAGGACTTCTATACCTACATAAGCACTCTCGGTTACGAGTCATCCATAGAGATCTTAAAGCAAGTAACATACTCCTTGACAGTGAAATGAATCCTAGAATTTCAGATTTTGGGCTCGCAAAAATATTTACCTTAAATGATACTGAAGGAAACACAAAAAGGATCGTTGGGACATAGTAAGTTTTCTTACAAATTAGTCCATCCTAGCTTATAACCTAAAATGTACAAAAGCTTGACACAAGTCTTTTTTACATACTTTCTTTCAGTGGTTATATGGCTCCCGAGTATGCTTCTGAGGGCCTCTTCTCTATCAAATCCGATGTATTTAGCTTCGGCGTATTGACTCTTGAAATCATTAGCGGAAAAAGAACTTCAAGTTCCCATCAATACGGGGAGTTCATCAACCTTCTTGGATATGTGAGTTTTTTCAATATTTAAATGCCACATGTAAAGTATTTGTTGTGGAGATCCTTATTTTACGAGGGCACAAAACCTTTAGTAATATTCATTTTCTTATGTGTCAATTAACATTTAAGTTGGTTGTGTGCATCCCTGGTTGATGCAGCTGCGAGAAATTTTACTTCCTTTATCTAAAAACAGTAACCGTTATGTATTTTAATCATTCTCTTCCAGGCATGGCAGTTGTGGAAAGACAGATTATGGCTTCAATTGGTAGACACTTCATTAGGTGCTGAGTGCCATATATCACAGATGATGAGATGTATTAGTATTGCGTTATTATGTGTGCAAGAGAATGCAGTCGATAGACCCACCATGTCAGAAGTGGTAGCGATGCTATCTACTGATAGTATGGCCCTTCCTGAACCTAAGCACCCAGCATATTTCCATGTAAGAGTAGGAGTTGAAGAAGCATCGTCCTCTGTAGTTGAGTCATCTGATGTTAATGATGTCACAATATCTGCCCTACATGGAAGGTAGTTTTCTGATTTCATTCCAGATCATGTTGAGATAACTTTTAGTATTTTACTCAGTTCAAGGGCTTTATTTTCACTAAACTATGAAATTGTAAATTAGTTAACGGTGAGACACTATTGTAGAATGTTTTTTAATGCTAGACTGCTGGGATTCTAAGACGAAACCTATCAAACAACTGTGCTTGCTTCAGGAGTTCAAGTCATGTGAGCGTTTTATCATTCGGCTCCACAGAGCATAACACCTATATGGAACTTCCGTAGTTTCATACTTCGGCCTTGCTTAGATTGCCTCAAAGTTTCAAGTTTTTTCACTCTCTCTCCATCACATCAATTTTTGGATGCATGCATGGAGCATTAAATGTAGGTAAAAAAAGTAATTAATTGCACAGTTTGGTTGTAAATCACGAGACGAATCTTTTGAGCCTAGTTAGTCCATGATCGGACAAAGTTTGTCAAATACAAACGAAACGTGCTATAGTGTCCAGATTGCAAAAATTTGTAATCTAAACAAGGCCTTCCATTTGGATAAGCACATTTGGAAATTTTGCTGCCAAGATTTTTAGACACACATCTCAGAGTGTTGGAACGGATATATCTGCACCAACTTGCCCACCTTCTGGCAAGAAGCCAGATGATAGAGCTAGGCCGCATTAGGGCAAAAAGACTACATGTTATAGAGCACCAGCATGTGCATGAAATGAAAACCAGGTCATAGCTATAGCTGGACAGCAAGCTTGCTACCTCTGAGGCCTGCCCCCAGAGTGCAGCAACAGAGTGTAGACTACAAGGTACTCGAAACTTGTACAAATTCAATACCAAACTCGGACTTTCATCTTGGCCCTTGTTTAGTTACCCTAAAATGCAAACTTTGGCACTATGCAAAAAGAAGATTCCATATCATATCAAATTTGTGGTACATGCATGGAGTACTAAATGTTGACGAAATCAAAAACTAATTGCACAGTTTGGTTGTACTTTACGAGACGAACGTTTTGAGCCTAATTAATCAACGATTGAACAATTATTACCAAATACAAACGAAAAGCTACTTTACGCTACAGTGCTAGGGAATTTCGCCGATTCCGGTGGCAACTAAACGCCCCTTGGACTGCCGCTGCCAACAGGATGGCCCAGTCTGTAAAACCGAATGGTCCAGCTTTCCCAGAAACATCAGTCTTTGTCAGTTTTGGTCGTCAACCAATAACTTTGCATATACTCTACTGTTCTAAATTATAATTTATTTGACTTTTTTTACCCCAAGTATGGCTGTTTGTCTTATTCAAAAAAAAATGTACGAACATAGTCAAATTTAAGTCATTCTTGAAGAATTTTTGTTAATAAAACAAGCCACAACAAAAGAAGTGATATTAACTATAAATTTTTGAATAAGATAAGTGGTCAAACTTGAGGTTAAAAAGTCAAACGAACTATAATTTGGAATGGATTTAGTAGTATATTCTTGCTACTTTCCGTAGGCTTGACAGCCGACTAATAACGAATTCATTCGTCGTCCGACGTTAAACTGAGTGGAAGAAAGTGGCAGACTGAGTGGTCATGATCAGTTGAAGCCAGCTGTGTGGCAAATTGAGGCCTTGACGTACGCAGCGCACAGCAAGGGCGGTCATTTTCAGTTGACGACTTGGATCTGGTGGTAAGTCTACGCCTGATAAGATTGTATGTTCTGGTGTGCAATTGGATTCCAGCTCCCCAACAGATGAAAAGGTGAATGCTCTGCACTCCCTATGGTGCCTAAGGCTGGACGAAAAACTCGAAGCTCGTTAGCTCGCTCGGCTCGTGGCTGGCTCGACTCGGCTCGGCTCGGCTCGTTATGATAACGAGCCGAGCCGAGCCGAGCCAAGATTTTAGCTCGTTAGCTATAACGAGCCAACTCGAGCCAGCTCGCGAGCTAAACGAGCCAAGCTTCCAGAAAAAAAGTATCAAAACTTGTATTAGTTTTTGTATTACTTCATGTCTTGCACTTTACAATTGACTGGTAACTGGTCTAGACCCTATAAATTGACTGGTAACTGGTCTAGATGCATTTCTTTTGTATTATTATTATTCTCAAACTTTAGATAAATGCAAATATTATATTTTGTGTATTTTTTATACCTAGCTCGCGAGCTTAACGAGCCAGCTCGAGCTTTTAATGAGCCGAGCCGAGCTGGCTTTCTGGCTCGTTAGGATAACGAGCCGAGCCGAGCTAGCTCGTTATCTTAACGAGCCAGAACAAGCCGAGCCCAAACGAGCCGAGCCGGCTCGTTATCCAGGGCGAATGGTGCCCCAGCCACATTCCAAGTGATCGACGACGACGACCACTTGGGCTCATATGTGCTCCTCTGCTGCTGCTGCTGTTGTGCCGCTTGTGGAAAAGAAGGAATAGAGTGGCTTTCAGGAATGAAAGCGATGACAATGCGATCGAGACTCTTGGACGTACGACTGCTACCTTTTGTGTATTAATATTTGGGGCTACTGTGTTCTTGTCCCTACTTGACGTCCAGTTGTGATTTTATCTCTGTTTTTGTCATCGTTGTGATTTTACCCCTATTTTTTGAAAACGAAGCTTAAGTTTACCCTTATTCTGTGAACAGCAGGTAACGGTGTCAAATGGGCTCAGTAAAGACAAGTTTACCTCTACGAAATTGCCCCTACTTATCTGAATACGTTGTGATTTTACCCCTGTTTGGCAAACAAATCACATTACCGAATACACAGTTAGCTAAATCGCTCTACCGACGAAAACTCATTCTTCCTAAATATTGATCCTAATTTTTCTACGGACCAAATCACAGGAGCTAGACGCGATGCCGCACGTGAAGTTGCCGCCGGCGACGAGGAACTGGAAGGAGATCCCGAGTGCCGGCTCGTACAGGGTGGTGGTGGGCCCCCCAAGGCTCCAGCACACCGTGGTGTGGTTGGGCCGCCAGAGCGCGCACGCGTGGGAGTCGCCGACGGCCAGGCCGTACCCGAAGAGGTCCCTTGGCAGCGCGCCAGCGGCAGAGGCGTTCGCCGCCGCGTCGACGTCGTCCGCGCCCGAGCAAAGCGCGGCGCCGGAGACGAGGACGGTGCATGCTCGGAAGCCCCCCGCGGCAAGGTACGGCGCGGCGGTCGCGGTGGCGAGCCCCGCCTGCACCGCGCTACCCTGCGGGCCCCAACATCGAACGGCCGCGGACGCGTTGGTCTCGACGAAGGACGAGACCTCCCTGGATCCGCTATCGGGAAGCGCGCCAGCCATGGATCCACCACGGGAGGGGGGCCGCCATGGATCTAGCCGCCCTCCACCGGGGGCGCGGCCACCATGGATCCGACCGCCCTCCACCGGATCCAGTCGCCAGGGGCGCGCCCACCATGGATCTGGCCGTCCTCCATCGGATCCAGCCGCCGGGTGGCACGCCCGCCATGGATCCAGCCGGATCCGAGGTGAGGGAGAGGGGTTGCGCCGCCCGCTGATGGAGGAGAGCCGCGCTCCTTCCAGCCGGTGGAGCCATGGAGGTAGGGGAGGAGGGCGGATCCGTGACGCCACCCGCTGCTGCTGCTGCTCCGTGCCGCCGGGAGGGGCCGAGCCGCCCTGCGCCCTGCCCGACGCTGGATCCGGGAGGAGCCACTGCCGGGAGCTAGGCCCACGCTCGCGGCAACCGCGCACCACCGCCGGGAGCCGTCGCGGGGGAGAATGGAGGAGAGAGGGAGGGTTGGAGAGGGGGCGCGTCGGGAGGGGAGGGGAGGGGGCGTGTCGGGCGCCGGGAGGGGAGGGGAGGGGGCGCGTCGCTGGGGAGGAGGCCGGAGGGAGAGAGGATGGTAGAGGAGGGGGATTGGAAGGGTATGAGCGGACAAGGGTATTGTCGTCCTTTGGTCTTACTGTGAAGGGATATAACTGACAGAGTTGAAAGTAAGGGTAAACTGAGCCTTAGTAGTTACAAAACAGGGGTAAAATCACAACGACGACAAAAACGAGGGTAAAATCACAATTGGACATCAAAGTAGGGGCAAGAACACAATATTCCCTTAATATTTCTCATCTTAGGCCTGGTTTAGATTGCAAGTTTTTTCACTCTCTCGCCATCACATCAAATCTTTGGACACATGCATGGAGTATTAAATGTAGATAAAAAAATAACTAATTACACAGTTTGATTGTAAATTACGAGACGAATCTTTTGAGCCTAGTTAGGGCATGTACAACCCATAGACGGGGCTCCGTCTCTAAGCGCCTCGAATCTACCATACAGACAGGTATAAAGACATGTCATACAACCCACAGACAGGGATCCGCCTCAAAACTGTTTAATGCTTTGCATGTAGCTAGGATCAACTATAAATAAATTTTTGTATATCATTATATGGCTATTTGATAGAAAATGTATCAAGGATAAATAAAAGCAACATGATTACAATATTTTTATATATAATTGCAACATTCTTGTCTAATCGTATAAATCATATATTATATATAATTGCAACATTCGTGTCTAATCGTATCAAAGAATGAGTTCACATTAATTAACATGCAGATTGAAGGTCTTTGGTTGACCATGCAAGTACTGTTGCACGAGGCACATGGTTGAATAAAATTCAGAGTACAGAGTACACAAGATCTTTGGAATTTCCACTTCTACTGCACGGTGGATGTAGGTCTTTATTGCTGAAAAATAGATAATGGATCAGTAGTCAATTTCAGAGCATCAGCTCAGATCAAAGGAACCTTCAGATTCTACCAATCTTTGCAGAAAGCCATAGCTGAACAACAGTCATCAGTCATCAGTGCACGAGATGAGATCAAACAAGTTTTCAATCGCCAGAACCAACAACAGACTAAATGAACAATCGCACACACAAAGACGACGGAAGGAGAAGCCAGTCGTTGGCCTGGGCACCTGCGACGCGGAAGCCGGCGACCGGCGGCCGAGCCGACGCGCGAGAGAAACGCCTTGATGTGCTTGGCCAGGGACGTCGGCGGGAACGGACGGCAGAAGAAGCAGCGCGGCGTGCATGAAGTCGAGGTCGCCGAGGACGGCGCAAGGCGCGATGCCATAGGGGGAGCCCGAGCGGGCTGCCCGCCTGCCCGCCGACGACAACTGCGCCGGCGTTGCCCCGGCCCTTCCCCGCGCGGCGTCCTCGCGCCGTCGATGGCCGCACGCCTCTACCTCCCTCCTCCCCTCCTACCGATGTCGCATCTCTGCCCCGCGCGCTGCCAAGACTGTTTGTCGGATGAATTCTTGGCGCGCAACAAACAAAATCGCGCCAACCACATCTGGATCCCGCGCCCTCGCTTGGAGACGATGCAAGCCGTACAACGCTGCTCTCAGCCGGCATCTCAACCTGGGAGCACGCGCCCGCATCGTCGCTTCGCGAGACGACATGAGCCCCATCTCCTAGCATCGGCGGGGTGTTTTCTGCAAAATTTACTCTGTGGAGACGGGCTTGGTAGACTCGTTGTACGTGCCCTTAGGCCATGATTGGACAATAATTGTCAAATACAAACGAAAGTGCTACAGTGCCGAATACTGATTCTTAACCTCAATCTAAACAAAGCCTTATACCAAGATTAATTTTTCAAGGAAGTCAATGTCCCGTCGGCACATGGTTACCAGTGCAAGATAGGGTTTTGACGGCCGTTGCACGGCAAGTTTGGTTGGTGAGTCGTCGGTGTCACGCCGTATGTAGCCGTTCCCAAGTATCTACTCGGCAGGGAGACAATAGTGCAGCTCCACACTACATAGATGCATTGTACACAGTACAGGCCTGTTAGACTAATTTTTAAGAGATGGTTCTCTTTTCACCCATTTATACTACTTTATCTGTGACGCTGGATAAAATACCGTCTCTGGTATACGCATCTCCTTTGTTGCTTCCTGGCGTAGCGAGGCCCTTGGGTAATATATGTTAGATAATCTACTGCTTCCTTATAACGCACGGTAGGGGAAGGCGGCACCGAAAAGGCCCTCTGCTGTGGTACTGTAGCCGCTGTAGAAGCAGGCGTCGAAAGGCTCTGCACTGTAGCCACATGCAGGGGCAGGCGCCAGAGTCAGCCCTGTTGTGTTATCTAGTCACTGTTATAGCAGGGCAACTGTACTAGGATTAGATGGATAGAGTTGTATAAATAGCTTACCACTGCAACTCAGTAAAGAGAGTTCAGATTTGCCATCTCCTATGCAGGGCTCCGGCCAACGCTGGTGTCTCTTGTACTGTGTGTGTATGCTCTGTTCTCCCTTCTTCTTCTACCTCTAGCCATAGAGTGTGGTCGGACAACGTCTGTTCGTGGTCGGCACGACTAGTGGGTGCTCGGCAACACTAGCGGGTGCTCGGCAAGACTGGTGAGTGGTCGACTCAGCTAAGCCGGTGATCCTGTGTGGGCCAACAAGTGGTATCAGAGCCGTACAAGCACCGTCGTCAGACTAACCGCTGGTGATGACGAACGGTTCGGAGATGGGCGACAGCAGTGGCACTGCTGTGGCTGCCCAACCACGATAGGAGGTCGTTGTTCGCATGGTGCGGGAGGTCAATGGCACTAGTTGGTCGACGCTGACTCACACCAACTATGGAGAGTGGTCGGTGACCATGAAGGTCAAGCTCAGAGCCCGACGGCTCTGGAATGCTGTTGACAAGGGCACCGACAATGAAGAAGATGACATGTCAGTGTTGGAGGCTATCCTTGCTGCTGTACCGGCGGAGTACAGGGAGCCGTTGGGGGCGAAGAGCTCTGCTAAGGAGGCATGGGAGGCTATTGCGGTGATGCGCGTCGGTTCTGACCGCGCAAAGAAGGCGACGGCCTAGCTTCTAAAGCAGGAGTACGCCAACCTCAAGTTCAAGGATGGTGAAACAGGGGAGGACTTCTCCCTCTGTCTGCAGACGCTCATCAACAAGCTGAAGAGCCACGGCGTCACCATCGACGAAGAGGAGGCGGTCTCCAAGTACCTTCACTCCGTGCCGACAAAGTACATCCAGATCGCTCTCTCTATAGAGACGATGCTGGACTTGTCCACCCTCACCATTGAGGATGTGACAGGCCGTCTGCGGGCGGTGGACGAGCGCCTAGAGCAGGCGACAGCAACGAAGGACAGTGGCAAACTACTACTGACAGAGGAGGAGTGGGCTGCTCGGAGGAACTCCGGGGTAGCCTCCTCTAGCCGCGGTGGCGATGGCAAGCGCCGCGGCAAGGCTTCTTCGGAGAAGAAGAAGCGAGTCGACCCCAACGTCTGCCAGCGCTGCGAGAAGATGGGCCATTGGGCACGGGAGTGCCCAAATCGCAAGCAGGAAAAGAAGGCTGAGGCTCATCTGGCGCAAGCTGATGATGATTAGGCCACTTGTCGGTACAGAAAGAGACCAACTAGTGAATATTTATAGTTTTACTGTACGTTGTGATCGGAGATGGCCTAGCACCCAATGACACAGGATTTATACTGGTTCAGGCAACGTGCCCTATGTCCAGTCGGGGTCAGTCGATGACTTTATTCCTGAGCCTAGGTGCTCGAAGTCTGTAGTGGGGTTACAAACGAGAAGGAGAAAGATGGGGATACTAGAGGCCCGGTCAGCTCCGGTCGGAAGGGCCGAGAGCGACGAGAACTCCGGTATGAGCTAAGTGTTCAAGCGTGTGCTTGAGTTCCAAACCTGGCGGTTCTCTGGTTGTGATCTATTGGACTGATGAATCTCAAGGAACTGAGCTTGAATGAATCGATCCGTCCCCTTTTATAGATGAAGGGGATAGCTTTACAGGTGAGAGGGAGAGGATACGGATGCTTTTGAGCCTTGTTGCCCACGCCGATGAGGATTGGATAATGGTAGGCGCCCACAACACTGTTGATGTCACTGTAGAATGTCAGGTGCATGTGGGAGGTTGCGGTGTCTTCTTCAGGAAAGGTTGACGTCGATACCTGTAAAATACTGCTGGATGCCCAGAGGCATGTGAGGAGTCTCACCACGTTTACCGGGTATGGCGAATCCCGGTGCCTACAACACTATTGATGCCAGAGGCACGTGAGGGCCTTTTTCCCGTATGGGAGTCCAACGACGCCTACAATACTGTAGGGATAAATATCGGCGCCTACAACACTATTTGTGTCAGGGTGGTTGCGGAACATTATTCCCGCAGGTGTTCAGGGTATGGTCCCTGTACCGTGGTATGACTCATGTGCTGCTTTCTCCGTTCATCCATGGTCCCTTTCGAGCGGGCGTCCCCGGCCGGATGGCCTCAGTCGGCTTCAGTTGCGCCGGTCGGAGGAGAGCGGCAAGTAGGGTTCTCACGTACTCCGGTCAGAGAGACGCGGGGTCGGAGTCGGAAGTTGGGCTCGAGGCAGGCCTTCCGATCGGAGAGGCCGTCCGGAGGCGGCCGGAGCCCGAATCGAGCACTCTGGTCGGATAGGTGGGCTGAAGTAGCTGACGAGCGGGCGTCGCTCTTCTTGGGCCAGGCCTTCCGGTCGGTTGCTGGACCGCCCCTTTGCCCTGTTTTTTAGACTCTCGGGTTGAGCCTTGGCATGGAAGCCAGTCCCCGAGAGACCCCGAGTTTATGAACCCGACACCACTATTCTGATGGCGACGTTCTATGCACTGCACGACGTCGAGGCCGAGGAGAAGGAAGAGGTGACGATGGTGGAAGGACCTGGGAAGGCCCTGAAGGCTGTCAACCTCGACGAACCGCGCGCCCAAGTCCACCTCGGACGTGTGGGCGCCGACCAGGAGCAGCAGTGGTACCTGGACTCTGGTGCCAGCAACCACATGACGGGCTCCAAGGCATCCTTCTCCGAGCTCGACGATGATGTTACCGGTACGGTGAAGTTTGTTGATGGCTCAAGGGTGTCTATCCAAAGGCGTGGCACCATCATCTTCAGGTGCCAGAATGGAGAGCACCACACGCTAACGGATGTATATTACATCCCGTAGCTGTGTTCAAGCATCATCAGCATTGGTCAGCTGGATGAGCGTGGTAGCGAGGTACTGATCAAGGACGAAGTTCTTAGGATCAGGGACCAGGAGCAGCGACTTCTCGCCAAGGTGAAGAGGTCCCAGAACCGGTTGTACCTGCTCGACTTGAAGGTAGGGCAGCCGGTGTGCCTGGCGGCACGGCACACCGAGGAGCCATGGCTGTGGCATGCCCGGTTCGGATATCTCAGCTTCAACACGCTTGATCGGCTGGAGAAGATGGTCTGAGGGCTACCCCACATCAAGCATGGAGGTGAGCTATGTGACAGCTACCTGGCCGAGAAGCAGAGGAGGCTACCATTCCCAAAGGCGACCAAGTATCATGTGGAGGACGCTCTCGAGCTCGTCCACGGCGACCTCTGCGGGCCGATCACGCCAGCTACAAATAGTGGTCGGCGGTACTTCCTCCTGCCCGGGGATGATTGTAGTCGCTACATGTGGCTGCAACTCCTGACAAGCAAGGACGAAGCGGTGGCGGTGATCAAGAAGTTCAAGATGCGCACGGAGGGGGAGAGCGGCAAGAAGCTCCGTGTGCTGAGGACTGATCGTGGTGGTGAATTCACTTCGGTGGAGTTCGCTGCATACTACGTGGATCAGGGTGTGGTGCACCACCACACCGTGCCATACTCGCCACAGCAGAATGGCGTGGTGGAGCGACAGAACCAGACAGTAGTCGGCATGGCTCGATCCATGATGAAGGCCAAAGGTATGCCGGCAAGGTTCTGGGGAGAGGCGGTGACCACGGCGGTGTTCATCCTCAACCGCGCTTTGACCAAGGCCCTGACGGGCAAGACGCCATTCAAAGCTTGGTATGGGCGCATGCCGAGCATGTCCTTCCTCCGGACATTCGGCTGCATCAGCCACGTCAGGAAGACAAAGCCGATCCTCACCAAGCTAGAGGACAGGAGCACACCGATGGTGTTCCTGGGCTACACGAAGGTTACCAAGGCGTACCGGCTCTATGACCCACGCGGAGATAAGGTACTTGTCTCGCGCAACGTCGTATTCGATGAGAAGACGGCTTTGGACTAGAGCAGTCCGAGGACGGGGGAAGCTGGCGGCTTCACCAGCACCTTCATCGTCGAGCACCTAGTCATCCATGGTGGTGGAGACATTGGGGAAGAGGTGCCGAGCACTCCAAGAGGGGTGCCGAGCACTCCAGCAATAGAGCCAAGCACTCCTGGGGCGGTACCGATCACTTCAGGAGGGATGTCGAGCACTCAGGGAGGAGTGCCGAGCACTCCTGGAGGGATGCTGAGCACGACAGGAGTGGTGTCGGAAGGTTCTGCAGTGGTGGCAACCACTCCAGGACGGGTGCCGAGCACTCCCATAGCGGAGCCGAGGGGTCTTGCAGTGGTGCCGACCATTGTAAGATGTGTGCCGAGCACTCTGAGAGGGGTGCAGACCACTCTAGGAGTGGTGACGAGATGTCCAGGAGTAGTGCCAAGCACTACAACCGGGGTGCCGAGCACTCCAGGTGCTCTGCCGAGCACTCCAGCAAAATAGAGAACTCCATCAATGTCGATCGAGTTCGCCTCACCTCCAAGTGACATCACTGAGTTCGTGGATGCCTTCCATGAAGGTGAGGAGGTGCGGTTCCGTAGGCTAGATGACATCATCGGCGGCACAGGGCCCTCAGGACTGGCTGGTTGGCTGCTCAATGACCAAGAGCTGTTGCTCGTCAGTGCAGAGGAACCACCCACGTTCGTGTTGATCGAGCGTGATAGAAACTGGCAACAGGCGATGCTGGAGGAGATGAAGGCGATCGAGGAAAATGAGACTTGGCAACTCGTCGATCCACCTTCAGGATGCCGTCCGATCAGTCTGAAGTGGGTGTACAAGGTCAACCGGGATGAGCTCAGCACCATTGTCAAGCACAAGGCGCGCCTCGTCGCTCGAGGCTTTGTTCAACGCGAGGGCATCGACTTCGAGGAAGTCTTTGCGCTAGTAGCGCGCATGGAGTCTGTTCGTTTGCTACTAGCTTTTGCAGCAGCAAAGGACTGTCGCGTCCATCACTTGGATGTTAAATCGGCCTTCCTCAACGGCGAACTGGCGGAGACGGTCTTCGTCAGGCAACCTCCAGGTTTCGCCGCCAAGGGAGCGAAGCACAGGGTGCTCCGACTACGTAAGGCGCTCTATGGGCTATGGCAAGCCCCGCGAGCGTGGAACACCAAGCTTGACACCACGCTGGGCGAGCTTGGGTTCACAAGGTGTGCAACCGAGCACGCCCTCTACACGCAATGATGGGGAAAGGAGGAGCTCGTCGTCGTCATGTATGTGGATGACTTGATCATCATCGGCGCATGCACGGAGGACATTGACAGCTTCAAGCACGAGATGACGGCTTGTTTTCGAATGAGCGATCTCGGGGTGCTCTCCTACTACCTCGGCATCAAGGTGAGATAGGGGAGGGAGGCACTCACGCTCGGTCAAAGCGCGTATGCCTCGAAGCTGTTGGAACAGAGCAGCATGGCTAAGTGCAAGCCATGCATGACTCCGATGGAGGAGCGGCTGAAGCTAACGAAGGCCAGCACCACGGCGAAGGTGGATGCAACACTCTACCGGAGCATCATCGATGGCCTACGCTACCTAGTCCACACGAGGATGGACATTGCATTCGCCATGGGCTACGTCAGTCGCTTCATGGAGGATCCTCGAGAGGATCACTGGGCTGCGGTGAAGCAGCTACTGCGCTACGTCAAGGGGACGGTGGACCAGGGGATCATCTTTCCTAAGATCGACGGGAGTAGGCTGCAGCTCACTGCGTTCAGCGATGCAGACATGGCGGGGACATCGACGGACGACGAAGCACCTCTGGCATGCTCGTCTTCCTCGGGTCGGCTCCAATTTCATGGTTGTCACTGAAACAGAAGGTGGTGGCGCTATCTACGTGCGAGGCAGAGTACGTAGCGGCGGCCACAATGGTGTGCCAAGTTGTGTGGCTGCGCCAGCTGCTGGGTGAGCTAACCGGTGCAAAAGCTCACCCACCAGCACTAATGGTGGACAACCAGCCCGCCATCGCCGTGGCGAAGAATCCAGTTTTGCACGACCGGAGCAAACACATCGACGTGAAGTTCCACTTCCTCAGGGACTGTGTCGATGGAGGGCAGATCGTCATCGAGTTCGTCGAAACTGGTCGGCAACTCGTGGACGTCCTCACCAAGCCACTCGGACGTCTTTGACTCACGGAGCTGAAGAAGATGATCGGCATGGAGGGGGTACAAGGGTTAGCAGTAGGATTAGGGGAATAATTATTAGATAATCTACTGCTTCCTTGTAACACACGGCAGGGGAAGGCGGCGCCGAAAAGGCCCCCTACTGTGGTACTGTAGCCGCTGTAGAGGCAGACGCCGAAAGGCTCACCTACCGCACTGTAGCCACATGCAGGGGCAGGCGCCAGAGTCAGCCCTGCTGTGTTATCTAGTCACTGTTGCAGCAGGACAGCTGTACTATGACTAGATGGATAGAGTTGTATAAATAGCTTACCAATGTAAGTCAGTAAAGAGAGTTCAGATTTGCCATCTCTTATACAGGGCTCCGGCCAACGCTGCTATCTCTTGTACTATGTGTGTATGCTTTGTTCTCCCTTCTTCTTCTACCTCTAGCCATAGAGTGTGGTCGGACAACTATTCATGGTCGGCATGGCTAGTGGGTGCTCGGCAACACTAGCGAGTGCTCAGCAAGATTGGTGAGTGGTGTAGCTCATCGGCTGAGCAATTCATTCATTCCCACTGCCATGGCCTTGACTGCAAGCAGCAGCCCACAGCTCCTCCTCTTCTTCCCCCTCATTTCCACTTGCTTTCTCCCACCACACTGCTTATCCCTAGATGCTAAGGAAGCTGACAACAACACTGGAAAAAATAGACTCGCCGGAACTCTCCTTCAGCTTCGACTTCTCCAATGCATCCAGCTACGACGCCGACGACCTCCGCTTCGAGGGCAACGCCTCGGTGCACGGCAATCTGATCAACCTCGCCTACGACTTGTTCGGGCAGAGCGTCGATGACTGCACGGGCCGGATGTTGTACAACCACCCAGTGCCGTTCCACCACGACGACGATGGCACAACTGCCCTAGCGAGCTTCAGCACAAGCTTCACCTTCGTGATCAAGCCCGGCGGTGAGGCCGTGCCCGGAGACGGCATAGCGTTCCTCCTCTCCGGCTACCCATCCAGCATGCCGCCCGATACCGACGAGGGAAGCCTCGGCCTCATGGACGCCGCCGCCGTGGCCTACGGGTCCGGCCAGTTCGTCATCGTCGAGTTCGACACGTACCAAAACGACGACTAGGGGGATCCCAGCGACAACCACATAGGTGTCGACATCAACACTGTCTGCTCGTCCAACACAACATATTTGAACACCACATCAGGATCGCCAAGTCTTAAAGTAAATGCCACCATGACAGCGACGATCCAATTTAACGGCACCACCGGGATGCTGGTTGCCTCCCTTCGGTTTCATGACCATCCCTCTATGGAACCCGCTGTGGTCACTTATGTCTTGCAAGATCCAAAGTCGTGGCTTCCGCGGGAAGTGGCAGTGGGGTTTTCAGCGGGCTCCGGCACTTCCACTGAGCTCCATCAGATACTCGCATGGTCCTTCAAGTCCACCCTTGCTGCTCCGCGCTCACCTAAAGGTACTCGCACTGTTTGAGGGTATAGTTATATTTAGGTTTGTTCTAAGTCAAATATTTTAAATTTTGACTATGAATAGCGAAAAAACATAAAGATTGAGAACATAAAAATTACATCAATAGATCCATCGGGAGACCCACTTTTATAATATGCAACTTTTTCAATTTAAAATAAACTATTTTTGGAGTTATTGTTGGTCAAAGATACAAATGTTTGACTTAGGACAAACATAAACGTAGCTATATTCTGGGATAGAGGGAGTACTTATGACCACTCCATGCACTCCTTGTTCTTTCATAAGCACTAATAAGGCTGGGTTCTCTTTTTGGACCTTTTACGACACTTATTAAGGCGGTAATTACATGACATTTAAGATTTTTGAAGTGTTTCTTTAAACTATAGGGCTATTGTTTATCTCACAAGACACGCTAGAAAAAGAAAAAGAAAATTCTTAAAAAATTCTCACAAAAACTAAAAACACCTAGCCATAAATTTGGAAGTCTCTAATCATCACTCATAATAATAGCCATTAAATATATTACTTTTATAAAAAATTACCTCACCTCTACCAATCTAAAAACAGTCTAAATCAGCTCTCTAAATCTATATCTAAATTGACCATCTCTACCATTATAAAAACTTAATCTATAGTGAGCCCCTTATCTTCATCTCAATTACCTATGTATGCCCTAGTTAAAAAAGGATTGATGCACTAGTTAAAAAAAGATTAAAAACAATATATCAATGCAACAATTTTTGGACAAACTTGTTAACCTTAGGATGTTTTACCTACTAAACAATGATTATTTTTGCACAAATATTGGGTGTAGATTTATTTGGACCTCCTATGTCCAAAGATAGTCCCTTATTTTAGGTTTCTTGGGTCTACAATGAATTTGAACCATTAAAACTTTGGTCTAACTCTATTGCATGCCCAAATGGTCAAATTGTCTAATTAATCAATTAACCAATTGATTTTTTTTGTTTATTATCATGGAAGGACGGCAAAAGGATAATTATGCCAAACGCAAGAGCAAAGTTCTGGCCACTGCCGTGGTTGCTCCTATACTTGCATTGTTTATCTACAGCTTTGTTTCATTCAAATTCATCAAAAAGCGCAGAAAAGGTCAGCAGTCTACCAAAAAGTATCATTGAAAATACTTCTGTCTCAAGACATCGAGATTCTATTTTGTTACAACGCTATAGCATCATCAACTTTGACTGAAAGCATCACACCCAACATTGATTCTAGGTAGAAGTTCACAAGATAAGGAAGAAGATGAAGCACTAGTTTGGGTGGCAGGACGGAATTCTGAGTTCACGGTTTATGACTTTTTGCAAGTCTTGGAGGCTACAAATAACTTCTCAGAAGAAAATAAACTTGGGCAAGGAGGATTTGGTCCAGTATATAAGGTAAGATAGAAGAAAAAAAACATATGCATTGAGAACCCAAAACATATAGAAAACAAACCAAGTAGAGGACTAGTCTTAGGCCATGTTTGTAATGAAAGGGAGGTTTTCCCTAATACTTTCTCTTATTAAACTACCAAATTTCTAGTTCCATACAGGCCTTTAAACGTTATGCGAATAAATGTACTTTTGCGTATTGCCTTCGTCGGAAGGTTAATCAATTGTCACAAGACAGCTAAACTCAAAGATATATCATTGACAAAACTCTTTTGAACTTCTCTATAGGGCCGATTTCACGATGGATTGGAGATAGCCGTTAAGAGACTAGCTTCACATTCAGGGCAAGGGTTTAGAGAGTTCAAAAATGAAATCGAGCTCATAGCCAAGCTCCAACACACAAATCTGGTGAGGCTCTTGGGATGTTGCTCTCAGGGTGACGAGAGGTTACTAATCTACGAGTATATACCAAATAAGAGCTTGGACTTCTACATTTTTGGTAGTACTTGTAAAACATACCATAATACAAGCTGTGTTCAGCGCTGACAGCTAAAGGCTTTTATCTTATATGTGTATGCTTAACTGATTTGCAGATGAAATACAAAGAGTTTTACTAGATTGGAATAAACGTTTGGCCATAATTGAAGGGATAGCGCAAGGAATTCTGTACCTGCATAAGCACTCTCGATTACGTGTCATTCATAGAGACCTTAAAGCAAGCAACATACTCTTAGACCATGAAATGAACCCTAAAATTTTAGATTTCAGGCTCGCAAAAATATTTGGCTTAAATGATACTGAAGAAAACACAAAAAGGTTTGTTGGGATATAGTAAGTATTCTTACAGATCAATCCATCCTAGCCTAAAAACCTAATATGTACAAAGTTTGACATCAGAGGGTTTTTTATATACTTTGTTTCAGTGGTTATATGGCTCCTGAATATGCTTCTGAGGGCCTCTTCTCAATCAAATCCGATGTATATAGCTTTGGCGTATTGACTCTTGAAATCGTCAGTGGAAAAAGGACTTCAAGTGTCCATCAATATGGAGAGTTCATCAACCTTCTTGGACATGTGAGTTTCTTTTTTGAATATTTGAATACCATATGTAAAGTATTGAAGCTAGCCTTGGTTTTTAACCACCATCTACACCAATATTACTCCTCCACGTTGTTCACTATTCCCTTGTTTTATGAGAGCACAAAAGCTTTAGTAATATTCTTTTTTCTATGTGTTAATTAACTTTTATTGTTAGTTCTGTGCATCCTTGGTTTATGTGGATGCTAGAAATTTGCATCCTTTATCTAAAAATAGCCTTTATGTATTTTAATCATTCTCTTATAGGCATGGCAGTTGTGGAAAGATGGATTATGGCTTCGGTTGGTAGACACTTCATTAGGTGATGAGTGTCATACATCACACATGATGAGATGTATTAATATTGCGTTGTTATGTGTGCAAGAGAATGCGGTCGATAGACCCACCGTGTCAGAAGTGGTAGCGATGCTATCTAGTGATAGTATGGCCCTGCTTGAACCTAAGCACCCAGCATATTTCCATGTAAGAGTGGGAATTGAAGAATTGTCCTCTGTAGTTGAGTCATCTGGTGTTAATGATGTTACAATATCCGCCCTACATGGGAGGTAGTTTTATGATTTCATTACAGATCATGTTGAGATAACTTTTAGTATTTTGCTCTGTTGGGCTTTATTTTCTCTAAACTCTGAAATTGTAAATTAGTAATGGTGAGATACATTGTAGATTGTTTTTTTTTAATGCTAGACTGCTGGGATTCAAAGACAAAATCTATCAAACGCTGTGCTTGCTTCAGGAGCTCAGGTCATGAGCATTTTATCATTCGGCTCCGCAGAGCATAACACCTGTGAAACTTCCATATTTCCATACTTCCATTTAGATAAGCGCATTTGGAAAATTTTGCTAGCAAGATTTTTACATGCACATCTCCAAGTGTTAATAGAAAATACTCACAAGAAACCTTGTAATCTAATTAGAGAAGACTAGCTTCGGATGATTGATCCAACCTGACGCTTTTGGATCCCATTGTTCGAAACAGGTGCCTGTTTAGTTCCCAAAATTTTTCAAGATTCCCCGTCACATCGAATCTTTGGACGTATGCATGAAGCATTAAATATAGATAAAAAATAAAATTAATTACACAGTTTAGACGAAATTCACGAGACGAATCTTTTAAGCCTAATTAGATCATGATTGGACACTAATTGCCAAATAACAATAAAAATACTACAGTATCATTCTCCAAAAAATTTAGCAAACTAAACCAGGCCATATATATATATACGCACCAACTCATCCAGCTTGAGGCAAGCCGCCAGGTGGTAGAGCTGTGCCACATTAGGACAAACATATTTTATAATTAGGGCGCCAACAAGCTTGCTACTGGCCTACTGGGGCAGAAGCCTCCATACCGGAACTGACAAGACACCTCCGGGGAACGAGCGCTAGCTCGGTTGGTCGAGCGCTCCAGGTGAGAGCGACGCCACCCGGGCTCGAACCCGGCGCCCACCTCCTTTCTTACGAGTATCCAGAGACTCCCCCGTGTTTTCAAAAAAAAAAAAAAAAAAAAAAGACACCTCTGAGGCCTGCACCCCCCACCACCACCAGAGTGCACTCATACGACCACTGCTTAGGCTATCTCCACAACAAGGGGCTCGTTCGGATGGTCCGGTGAACAGTGTTTTGGATGGTTTTGATAGTCGAATATTATTTTGTGAGAGAGAATAAGTTGAAACAATCCGTTCGTCTTTTAGGTAGCGCTACAGACAAAATATTCAATACATATTCGGTATCTTCTCCAACAGCAAGACTCAAAAGAGAATCCTTTCTGCAAATGGGTTTCTAGGATAGAGGATGCCCATATTTGAGTTGTGTCTCTCAGGCAACTCAAAATAGGTCTTCCGTATAGGTACTCTGTTGGAGACTGATTTTAGATCTCTTGCTACCCATTTTAGGTTTGGGTGTCCATATGAATTCTTTGTTGGAGACAGTCTTAAGAGGCACACAGGAATTTGCAGTTCAACAATCCAACAAATGAAGGCTAGTTTAGTTCGTGAAATTTGGGAATTTGGCTACTGTAGCACTTTCGTTTTTATTTGGCAATTAGTGTTCAATCATGGACTAATTATGCTCAAAACGTTCGTCTCGCGATTTCCAACCAAACTGTGCAATTAGTTTTTTTCGTCTACATTTAATGCTCCATGCACATATCGCAAGATTCGATGTGATGGCTACTGTAGCACTTTTTGAGAAACTTTTTGAAAAGTAAACACAGCCTGATTTTCTGTTGTCACCGACACCACAACGTACCGATAATTGACTAATAATAACTAAAAGCTTGAACTGCATGCATTATTCACACGTCACAAAACTGAGAAAATTGCTATTATAGGACGCGAAACAATGAGCTTCGCTATTATAGGACTTCAATCGTCGACTTCGCTAAAACGACACTTGTAACGTGGACACTTTTGTTTTAGATGATATTTGGTCCTTTTAATCACTTTTCTCATTTCAAATACATGTATTTTGCCATGGGAGGACCGTATTGCCCTTGTGCATGGGCTGCCTAGCTGCTGCTGCCGCTGCCGCCTGGCCTGGGCAGGCTGGCTGGCTGCTGCCCAGCGTGCGAGAGCGCGACGAGCACCCGCGGCAGCCTACGCGCTAGCGGGGTGGCACCGAGCACGCCATGCAGGAGAGCACGACGAGCACCCGTGGCGGTACGCGCTCGTTGCCGCTCTTCCTCCTCGCCGTGGCCACAAGCTCGTCTCGCTTGACTCTGACGACGATGCTTTCGATGGTGACTCCGACGAGGAGGAGGTGGCGGTGCAGCTCGCTGCACAGCGCCGGCAAGCTCTGGCTGAGAGCCTGAACGCGGCTGAGCCAAAGCTGCCGCGTGCTACGTGCCCTGCCCTGCTGTTAGCTTGATGACGGCATCATGATATCGTGCCTATGTCATATACTTCCTTTTTTCTCTTGAAATATAAAACCAAAAATACATAAAACACCACGGCCAATGCTCGTCACCACGTTTCGTTTCATCTTCATCTGACGCACCGCTCGCAGCAGCCGCCGCACCTGGGGCCTCTGACGCTGCCTGGTTAGTAGTTGTCGGTGTTTCGAACCGAGGGGTCCTCAACCAATTAGTAAATTTGTACTGCGTGCCCCTAACCCCGGATGGTGATGCAAAGAGACACAAGGTTTATACTGATTCAGGCAATCGGTGCCCTACGTTCAGTCTGAGAGATCGATCTTGTATTCCTTGCACCGAAGTGCTTGTAGTAGGGGGTTTATAAGCTGGGTGAGAGAGGGAGCTAGTCCCAGGTCTTGGCGTGGAGCGGTGCGGGCTGCTTGAGACGTTGCTCTCAGGCAGCGGGAGAGTGTGTCTAGATTTATCCGAGTGTCCCCCCTCCTCCCCTAGAAATGGCCCTGGCTGCCCCCCTTTTATAGCTATAAGGAGGGAGCCAGGAATACAAGAGAGAGCTACACATGGAGTCTTGGAAGGAAGATCTAGTATTCTATCCCTATAGCAGCACAGTGTCGGGAATGGCAATTGGTACTTGATCACTGGTGCGTCATGCCGGCCATGCTCGAGGCCGTTGAAGTCGTAGGAGTCCTTGTTGACGTCTAGTCAGCATGGCCTCCACTGTGGGTGACATGCCATGCCTTGTGGATTTTTTGACTTGGTGGGGTGCCGAGGCCTGGCAGGTTGTAGCTAACTGCGCCGAGGCCTGATTTGTCGAGGCCTTGGAGGTGACCTGTGTAGCTAACCACGCCGAGGCCTGATTTGCCGAGGCCCTGGAGGGAGCAGTTGGGCCTATGCACTGATTCCAAGGCTACAGGGATTCGAGATTAACTCCCCATGCCGCGTTGTCCTCGGAACAGTTATGGTTAGGCAGCACAGTGTGGTATGGACATTAGTCGTGGGCACAGTTCTGCGCACAGTGGTCGGTAACTCCTGCCTTGTCTTGTTTTGGGCAGCATGGTGTCGATGTGACTTGCGTCTCGTCGGCCATTCCTCTCGTACTGAGCCGTCATCCGGACGACGTCGTGGGAGTGGTTGGTCGATGCGGAGGCGATGGGGTGGTTTGCCGAGCCCGCCTTGAGCGAAGTGGAGCGTCGGTAACTCGTCCGAGGCCTTCTGGGCGGGGCCTCGGACAAGTCAAAGAATCGGTCTCATGTCCGAGGCCTCTCGGGTGAGGCCTCTTAATGAGGCGGAGAGTCAGTTATCCATCCGAGACCTTGGACGTGCCCCATGTGCGACACGGGGGCCTCAGCGGTCAGCGTCGTACCCGGTTTAGGTGGAATAGTGCGGGACGTGTGTCCATAGGGCGCGGTAACCCTTGTACCGTCAGTAAGGGATGGTAAAAAGAAAGATTTGACCGCTGTCCCATCGCTCCTGTTGCTATACCCTGCCGGTTGTGGCTGACGTAGTGGGTGCTCGTAGGGGCATTAAATGGATGGGACAGCCTGCCAGAGGGACGGTCGAGGCGGAGGCGACGAGGACATGAGACGAGCCCGGCCTCGGGCGAGTCGGAGCAGGATCGGGACGTCCGAGACCCTGACCGGGGGCCTCGGGCGAGGCGGAGTTTTGGTCCGAGACCGGATTCGGTCGAGCCGGCCTCAGACATCACCGTGGACTGTTTCCTTAGTTTGACTAGGGAGGCCTCATGGGGGTTTTACGAGTTTTTTCAGTCTTTCGCTTAGGGTACCCCCTTTTTATGGTACCCGACAGTAGCCCCCGAGCCTCTGAGAGAGTGTGTGCGCTCTCTCAGAGGTTTGAGACTCGGCTTGCGGCGGTTTTGACTCCTCTAGGGGCTTTTCTTACGTCGTGCGAAGGATTTCTACTGTGCTCGCCGAGCCCATGAATGCGAGCTCGGGTCGCTGAGCCTTGGTTTAGTTACAGGAAGAACCCCCGAGCCTCTGCCCGGAGCAAGAGGACGACCAGGAGTTTCCCTATCTTTTTTGCATCGCCCTCATGCATCCGTTTTGTTCGGAAGGAGGGGTGGAGGGTGCCATGCTACCCTTGGTGGGCGCGAGTAGTGACACCTCTGGTGAGCTGTTATCGGGTAAGTCCGAGTGGAGGCCCGAACCCCGTTCGTTAGGGGTCGGCTAGTGGTCCATGGACGCACTCCAAGAGTACCAGAGGGTTTCTCTAGTGGGTGCCGGGGCCGTTCGCTAAGCCCCGGTGGCTCGGTGCCTCCCAACGGTGGGATCCCATTCGGAGACTTCCCTGCCGGTCTCGGACACGACTTAGAGTGTCCCGAGCAGTCGCCTGCTTGGGTCTCGGCCAAGCGTCGGCTCGCCCATAGTCGTCCCTGACTCTGTTGCCCTAGGGCGGCTGTCGAAACCCTTAGGGGCCCAGCCTTCGAACCCCTGGACTGTAACGGGCTTGATCCCCTTTTATCGCGTTCTTTCGAGTCTTCAAGTGCGGGCTTGGGTCGCTTGTCCTTGTCTTGGGTGCAGGAGGAGCCCCCGAGCCTCCGCACGGAGCGAGAGAGCGGTCAGGGGTCCCCCTGACTTTTTTGTTCAACCCTCGCACATCCTTTTTGTTCGGACGGAGGGGTTGTTTACCGAGCTCACTCGTGTGCGAACCTGGGTCGCTGGGTCTCAACAAACTTGTAGGAAGAGCCCCCTAGCCTCTGCACAGAGAGAGGGCCGTCGGGTGCTCTCCTGGCTTTTTATACGACCCTCGCGTGTGAGGATTTGTTTGCCGCGCCCCCCTCGTGTGCGAGCCTAGGTCATGGGGGTTTAGCATATCTACAGGAAGAGCCCCCTAGCCTCTGCACGGAGCAGGAGGGCTGTCAGGGGCTCCCCTGGATTTTTTATACGACCCTCACGCTTCCTTTTCGTTTAGAAGGAGGGGTTTGTTTGCTGAGCCCCCTTGAGTGCGAGCCTGGGTCGTTGGGTCTTGGCAAAGTTGCAGGAAGAGCCCCTTAGCCTCTGCGAGAGGTCCGTCAGGGGTTCCCCTGGCTTGTTTGTATGACCCTCGCGCTTCCTTTTCGTTCGGAAGGAGGGGTGGAATATGCCAGGCTACCCTCGATGGGCGCGAGCGTTGACATTTCCGGTGAGCTGTTATCGGGTAAGTCCGAGTGGAGGCCCAAGCCCCGTTCGTTAGGGGTCGGCTAGCGGTCCATGGACGTGCTCCAAGAGTACCAGAGGGCTTCTCTAGTGGGTGCCAGGGCCATTCGCTGGGCCTCGGTGGATCGGTGTCTCCCTACGGTGGGATCCCATTCGGAGACTTCCCTACCGGTCTCGGACGCGACTTTGGGCGTCCCAAGCGTTTCGCTTGCTTGGGCCTCGGCCCCGTATGGGCTCACCCACGGTCGCCCCTGACTCTGTTGCCCTGGGGCGGCTGTCGAAACCCTTAGGGGCCCTGCCTTCGAACCCCTGGACCATAATGGGCTCGGTGCCCGGTTCCTTCATCTAAAAGGAATAGGGTGGGGGGGATATCTCCCCCATCAGTTCGGCAACGGCCAGCGCGCCTTTTGAGGTGACTTCCTCGGGGAGGTGGAACGATGCCTGCCGCTGCAGCGGTCGGACGTGATGTGGCGTCAGTGGATGGGACGTAACTGTTCCCACGATTAATGAGGAAAAGGTGGACACATGGGCGGTAAAATTGGATCAGGATTAACCACGCCGGATCTGAGGGGAACTTCCCGATTTCGTCGCCCGTCCGTTTTGCCTTCTCCCTGCATAAATACGCAACGAGTTTCGCCCCTCCCCTCCTTACCCTGCCCGCATTAGCCTTGCCATCTTTGAGCCGTCGCTGGAGCAGAGAGCCCCGGGAGGAAGAAGGGAAAGAGGCGAAGCAGAGAGAGAGAGAGAGAGAGAGAGAGAGAGAGAGAGAGAGAGAGAGAGACTCACCGCCGTGGTCAAGCCTTCCACCGCACTCATGGCCGGCGACATTGTTGTCATCGAGGCAGACCCTTGGGACCCATCCAACGTCACCGTGGAGATGCTTCAGTCGCTCGTCGACGGCGGGCTCTTTTGTCCGGTGACCGACCCCAACAGGTCGGAGTGGATCGCTCTGACGGGCGAGCCAGAGCCGAGGCCTTGCGACGGTTACGTCGTGAGCTTCGTGTCCTTTCACGAGCGAGGCCTCGGCATCCCGGTGGACCGGTTCATGCGGGCTCTCCCACACTACTATGGCATGGAGCTCCACAACTTCAACCCCAATTCTATCGCGTAGGCGGCCATCTTCGTCGCTGTCTGCGAGGGGTATTTGGGGATTGCTCCCCATTGGGAGTTGTGGCTCCACCTCTTCTGGACGGGGCATACCACCAAGCCGATGGGCACGTCGGGCACGAGGAAGATGGTGAGGGCTGGCGGTTGCACTCTCCAAGTGCGTCAGGACCGCCAGCACCTCTATATCCCGGCTCAGCTCGCGTCATCCAATCGTCGATGGTACACGAGCTGGTTCTATCTCCGCAACGACGATGATGGACTTCCCCCCTACACTGGGCGGATTGTGGGGAGCTGCTCGGAGAGGTGGAAGTATGGCATCCCGAGGGAGGATCAGCCCAAGCTGCAGCCGCTCCTGGAGGGGCTGCAGAGGCTGTGGGACCGCCACCTTACTGCGGCTATGGTCGTGGCCGCCTTCCACAGCCAAAGGGTGCTACCGCTGATGGCTCAGCGGTGGCGCCTGTTCGAGATGAGGCCGGACGAGCCGATCGCGGGCATCTGGCTGTCTGCCTCCGCCCTTTCTGACGAGGAAATTCTTCGCCGGGTGAGGGAGACGGTGGATGCGAAGCTGAGGAGCGGTGGTCTGACCACCCTCGCGATGCGTCTGTCGCGGGGGTACCTTTCGTTGGTAAGACGGGCGACGCTACAGCCCCTGAGGCCTCTCTGTTTCTCATCACCTCTCGTCCCCTTACGCGTGTTCGCCATTCCTGCAGGGGATGAGGGACGTGCGAGCCTCCCCGCCGCCCATTCTCGAGGACGCGAGGCGGCGGGCGATCAACCGGGCGCACGCCGAGGCACAGAAAAAGCGGAAGGACGCCCAAGCGGCGAAGCGCACAAAGCAGATCCTTACGCGCGAGGAACTGGATAAGCGCCGCCGGCAGCAAAGGAAGGACGGTCTCCCATTGGAGGAGTCCCCGTCGCCGTCACTGTCGACGGATGCCTCGGACGGAGACGATGAAGGTGAGATGGGGCGGGGTCCCCTGGACCATATCCCCGATGTTGAGGAGACGGCACCCGGGGCGTCGGCAAGCAGCCCGGCGCTCCCAGGAGGAGGAGGAGCTGACCCGGGGTCGGTGATTGCCTGCCTCGGGGCCGAGGCCAACACGCCCGAGGAGCGGGCATTGGGCAAGTGTGCCATCAGCCCGGTGGGCTTGACGGCGGCGGTGGTGTCGGTGGCGGCGGAGGCAACGCAACCGCTCCCGCAGAGGACCAAAGGGGCGCCGGGGTCCGTCGAGGACCGGCTGGCGCCGATGGATACGGAGGCCGTGCCTCTACCGCCGCCGCCGCCTTTGCAGACGAGGGTCGCCGTGCCGAAGCGGTTGCTGCCCCGGTCGAGGTAGGCGTACTTTAGGTGGCGCCGCAGCATTTCCATTTGTTCCTTTGTCTCGTGCTGACCTTGTAAATGTTTTGCCCTTAGCCGGAAGCGGCCTGCGGAGGTGCTATCCTTGGTGCCCCTTAAAGCGCTCAAGGTGACCCCCGGCTCCACTGCCCATTGGGTGGCGGAGGCGCATGCCGCCCTACAACGTGGCGCGGCGTCGGTGAGGGCCGACCTGAAGGAGCCGGCCACCCAAGGAGGGGCCACCGAGGTGGCCCAGAAACAGACAGGGGAGGGATCGCCTCTGCCCCGCGAGGGCGAGGTCCATGAGTCGGATGGGGCCGAGGCACCCTCAGTTACCAGGGCCACCGAGGTCGAGGCCCCCAGGGTCTCAGAGGCCGAGGCGATGGAGGACGAGGCGCCCAAGACCGCCGAGGATGCAACGGCGGCCGTCGGAGCCCCCGTGCCCACCAAGGCCTCGATGGCGGAGGTCGGAGCCCCCGGGACCACCGAGGCCGTTGCGATCGCGGCGAGGCCATTGGCCCCGGAGGTGGAGACAAGGGTGGCGGTGGCCTCGGTGGCACCCTTGGTTAAGGTCTACCCGGTATCTTCCGACGAGACTTCGTAGGGGCGGGAGGCGGTCGACGCTGAGGTGGCCACCGCCGTGGAATAGCTGGTTCCGTCCTCGGTCGAGGGAAGCTCGGCCCTCGTGCGGGTGTGACCCGAGCCCCACGGGTGGGATCACCCATGTGTCCGGTAGCAGAGCCGGGATGACCCTGAGGGGGAACCTCTATTCGCCCTTGAGGACGCGGTTGAGGGCGGACGGTGGGACACCTTTGAGCAATACCGCTAGCTGGCGGAGCGGTCACTATGGACGGTGCTATCCGTGGTGGCCGACGATCTACCCAGAGTCGCCCAGGTTCGTACTTTCTTTTCTCATGCGGTGTTGTCTTTTTTTGGGTTTTCCGGTAGTGAATGACCCTTGTTCTGCTTACCCAGGAGCTCGAGACCCGGTCCCTTAGGAAGTCAGTCTTTCTCCGATGGGAGAGGGACGTCTAGGACCAGCTCCAGCGGTAGAAGGGCCTGCTTGCCGACGCCAACAAACTTCTGGCGGCGCGAAGCGCGGAGGTGGAGGACCTCCGCCTTCGTTGTGCCAACGTAACGGTCGAGGCAGCCATGGCCCAGGAGCAAGTCGCCCCTCTGGCGGCGTAGGTCAAGGAGTTGGAGGAGGAGCGGACCCATGTGGCCGGCGAGCGGGACGCCTTTAGGTCCCGGGTTGAGGAGGCCACGGCCTCAGGCAAGGTCCTTGCTGGGCAGCTAGGTGCGGAGCAGAGTGCGCACCAGCTGACGAAAGGCGCCTTGGATGAGGCCCTTACGGTGGCTGAGGCCTCTCGGACCGAGGCGGTGGTCTGGAGGGAAAGGCCAAGGGTGAGTCCTATCCCTTGCTTTATTCTATTTTCTTGTGTTCGCTCCCTAACTCCTTGTATAACGTAGAGCTGGGGAGTGAGGCTTCCAGGGCGGCTGAGGCTGCTCGGGTCGAGGTCCAGCGCCTGAAGGAGAAGGCCAAGGCGTCTCGGGTCAAGGCCTAGCGTTGGAAGGAGAAGGCTGAGGCCTCACTGGCCGAGGCCCAACGCTGGGGGCAGAAGACAAAGGGTGAGTTCTATGGAATTCCACCCTGGATCTGGCTTGTACTCCTTTGCGCTTAACCTTGTTCCGTTGCGTTTGGTGCAGAGCTAGAGAAGAAGGTCACCCAGGCAGCCGAGGCCTCCGGCGCAGTGCAGGCGGTGCTTGACACCAAGATCGGAGAGCACGATGTGCTGAAGAGCGCCATCCGTACCGCCTGCGAGGCCCCAGAAGTCGAGGGGGTCTAGTCAGGAAGTTCTCTCAGGAGCCGCCTGGTTGCGTTGAGCGGCCAAGTGCGCGGACGGCTCCGAGGGGCGCTACATATGGGCGTCAAGCACGCGCTGGCCGTCATCGCCTCACACTACGTCGGTGTTGACCTCCAAGCCATCAGCGATGGCTACGTCCTGCCCGATGATGATGAGGAGGCCGACAAGGCGGTGACGAAGTTGATGGAGGCGGCGGAGGGTCCCGGCGCGGCGCTGGCTGGGCTGTTCGAAGAGGAGGTGGTCCCTCCTCCGCCGTCCGCCGATGCTGGAGACCCTACGCCTTGATCTGGGCCTAAGAGGTCGTGTAATTAGATTAGAGATTATGTTGCCCTACCATAATGTTGGCGGCCATTGAGGCATTTTTAAAGTGATCGTGCGCCGACGCTTTTTTAATCTTTTTTCTTTATTGTATTTCCGAGCCTCGGCCCTCTGTCTTGTCTCTGAACGTATCTCTTGCAAAAAACTTCCTCGGAGCCTGAGCTGCCCCTTGGGCAGAAGGTGGTGAGGGAGTGCCGTAGCCCGGAGGCGTAGGCCGTCTCATGACTCAGCCAGCCTTCTGGCCTCGAGATAGTCTTTCGGTCCTTAGGTTTTTTCACAATCGATTTGTCCGAGCACGCTAGAGAGTTTGGCGTAGGATTTTTTTCGAAAGACGACTAAAAACGGTGCGTGGGACTTAGGGGGGGAGTCCCCCCCTTCTAGCCCCTGAGGGAGGCTCGGTTCTATAGAGACAGAGCAGAGCCTTCCTCATGGTGTTATCATAATGCTGAGGCCCACGATGGGCTCGGCGAGTTTCTCGAAAAATTAGAACAACTAAAGAACGCTTCTTAATTGTATTCCGAGAAACAATGTATACAATGCTTAAAAATTCTAAGGGTAGAAATGACGTAGCTGTTCTATGTTCCAAGCATTGTTGATGATTTTGCCCTTCACATTGGCCAGCTTGTAGGTCCCGGGCTTGAGCACCTGGGTGACGATGTACGGTCCCTCCCATGGTGGGGTCAGCTTGTGGCGGCCCTTGTTGTTCTGCCTCAGCCTCAACACTAGGTCGCCTACCTTCAGGTCTTGGCTTCGAATGCGCCGGGCCTGAAAGCACCGTAGGGCTTGCTGGTACTTGGCCGAATGTAGTAGCGCCACATCTCGGGCTTCCTCTAGTTGGTCGAGGGCGTCCTCGCGGGGGGTGCGGTTGCTTTGCTCGTTGTAGGCCTGTAGCCTCGGGGAACCATATTCCAAGTCAGTGGGGAGGATAGCCTCGGCTCCATAGACCAGGAAGAAAGGTGTGAACCCCGTGGCATGGCTTGGCGTGTTCCTCAAGCTCTAGATGACCGATGGGAGTTCGGCGAGCCATTTCTTGCCAAACTTCTTCAACCGGTTGTAAATTCTTGGCTTGAGGCCTTGTAGGATCATGCCGTTGGCACGTTCTACTTGGCCGTTTGTCCTTGGGTGTCCTATGGCTGACCAGGCCACACAGATGTGGTGGTCATCGCAGAATGTCAGGAATTTACGACCGGTGAACTATGTCCCGTTGTCGGTGATGATGGTGTTCGGAACCCCGAACCTATGGATGATGTCCGTGAAGAACAACACCGCTTGCTCAGATTTGATTTGATTGATCGGGCGAGCCTCGATCCATTTGGAGAACTTATTGATTGCCACCAGCAGATGGGTGTAGCCCCTGGGGGCCTTCTACAGAGGCCCGACCATGTCAAGCCCCCACACGGCAAATGGCCATGTAATAGGGATGGTTTGGAGGGCCAGGGCCGGGAGGTGCGTCTGCCGCGCGTAGTACTGGCATCCTTCACAGGAGCGTACTAACTTGGTGGCGTCAGCAACCGCTGTTGGCCAGTAGAACCCTTGGTGGAAGGCGTTTCCAACGAGGGTCCGGGGTGCTGCGTGGTGACCGCAAGCTCCCGCGTGCAAGTCCGAGAGTAGGGCTTGACCTACCTCGGTGGTGATGCATCGTTGGAGGACGCCGGATGGGCTTTGCCTATATAACTCGCCGTTGCTGAGAACGTAAGTCTTGGCTCGCCAAGCGAGCCATCGAGCTTTGGTCCTGTCAGCGGGAAGCTGTCCTCGCATGAGGCAATCAAGGAATGGGACTCGCCAGTCCGTGTCCTGGTTGGCCTCAGGAGGTTCCGGGTTGACTTCCATGACCTCGGGCTCGACCGAATGAGTCTCAGCGGCGGAGGGGGCCTCGAGCCCTGCGGTGGGCTCGACCAGTGGGCCCTCTTCTGCTGCCGAGGCGTGGTCGATGGAAGGATTGTGGAGGTCTCTGGCGAAGACGTTCGGGGGGACCGGGGCCCGTGCCGACGTCATCTTTGCTAGTTCGTCCGCGGCCTCGTTGAATTTACGCGTGATGTGGTTGAGTTCGAGACCGTCAAACTTGTCCTTTAGGCGACGTACCAATTTGCAGTACGCCTCCATTTTGGGGTCGAGGCAGTTTGACTCCTTCATGACTTGATCAACGACGAGCTGCGAATCGCCCCGAACGTCGAGACGTCGTGCTCCAAGTTCGATGGCGATTTGTAGGCCGTTGATGAGAGCTTCGTACTCGGCTGCGTTGTTGGAGGCGGGGAAGTGGAGCCGAACCATGTAGCACATGTGTACCCCGAGGGGGGAGATGAAGAGCAGACCCACGCCTGCCCCAGTCTTCATCAGGGACCTGTCGAAGTACATGGTCCAGCAGTCCGTCTGAATTTGAGCAGGCAGCAGTTGGGTGTCGGTCCATTCAGCCACAAAATCGGCCAAGACCTGAGACTTGATCGCCTTCTGAGGCACGAAAGTCAAGGCTTCCCCCATGAGTTCGACAGCCCACTTGGCTATCCTGCCCGAGGCCTCCCGGTTATGGATTATCTCTCCCAAGGGAAAAGACGACACCACAGTTACCGGGTGGGACTCGAAGCAGTGACGTAGCTTGCGCCGAGCCAAGACCACAGCGTAGTTCGGTTTCTGGATGTGGGGGTAGCGCATTTTGGTCTCGAAAAGCACCTCGCTGATGAAGTAAATAGGTCGCTGGATGGTTAGAGCGTGCCCCTCCTCCTGCCTCTCCACTACCACGGCCACACTGACCACCTGGGTCATCGCGGCGACGTAGAGTAAGAGGGCCTCGTCCCTAGCTGGTGGTACCAGGACAGGAGGGTGGGTGAGCAGTGCTTTGAGCTTGGCGAGGGCTTCTTCGGCCTCGGGGGTCCAAGAAAAGCGTTCCGATTTCCTCAAGAGGCGGTACAGGGGCAAGCCTTTTTCGCCAAGGCGCGAGATGAAGCGGCTCAGAGCTGTAAGACATCCCATAACCCTCTGTACACCCTTGAGGTCTTGGATTGGCCCCATGTTGGTTACTGCTGAGACCTTCTCTGGATTGGCTTCAATGCCGTGTTCCGAGACTATGAATCCTAAGAGCATGCCTCGGGGGACTCCGAAGACACACTTCTCACGATTGAGCTTGATGCCCTTTTCTCTGAGGCACCCAAAGGCTATTTCCAAGTCGCTAACGAGATCACTGGCCCTCCTAGACTTGACCACGATGTCGTCTACGTAGGCCTCGACGGTCTACCCGATGTGCTCACCAAACACATGGGTCATGCACCGCTGGTATGTGGCCCCTGCGTTTCTGAGGCCAAACGGCATCGTCACGTAGCAGAACATGCCAAATGGTGTGATGAAAGAAGTCGCAAGCTGGTCGGACTCTTTCATCTTGATCTGATGGTAACCAGAGTACGCATCGAGGAAGGATAGGGTCTCACATCCCGCAGTGGAGTCAACGATTTGATCGATTCGAGGTAATGGGAAAGGGACTTTTGGACATGCTTTGTTCAGACCAGTGTAGTCTACACACATTCTCCATTTCCCATTTTTCTTTTTAACTAATATAGGATTAGCTAACCACTCTGGATGGGACACTTCTCTTATGAACCTAGCCACCAGGAGCTTCTGCACCTCCTCACCGATGGCTCTACGCTTTTCCTCGTCGAATCTACGCAGGCGCTGTTTCACCGGCCTAGAGCCGGCCCGGACGTCTAAGGTGTGCTCGGTGACCTCCCTCGGTATGCCCGGCATGTCCGAGGGGCTCCACACGAATATATCGGCATTCGCGTGAAGAAAGTAGACGAGCACGGCTTCCTATTTGATGTCGAGGGTGGCGTAGATCCTCAGCGCCCGGTCGTCAGGGCAGGTGGGGTCGACCGGTATGAGTTTGATGGCCTCTGCAGGCTCGAAAGTTCCGGCGTGACGCTTGGAGTCGGGCACCTCGCTACTGAGTTGGTCGAGGTTGATGATGAGGGTCTCGGCCTCTACGATAGCCTCGGCGTACTCGATGCACTCGACGTCGCAGTCGTATGCTTGCTCGTACGTCAACTCGATAGTGATGATGCCGTTGGGGCCCGGCATCTTGAGCTTGAGGTACGTGTAGTTGGGGACTGCCATGAACTTGGCATAGCACGGCCGCCCTAGAATGGCGTGGTATGTTCCCTTGAACCCAACCACCTCAAAGGTGAGCACCTCTTTGCGGAAGTTGGAGGGAGTACCGAAGCAGACGGGCAGGTCGATGCGCCTGAGGGGCCGCGTACGTCTTCCCGGCACGATGCCGTGGAAAGGCGCGGCATCACCATAGAGCTACGACTGGTCGAGCTCCAGGAGCTCCAGGGTGTTGGCGTATAGGATGTTGAGGTTGCTGCCCCCATCCATTAGTACCTTGGTGAGCCGGGTGTTACCGATGATGGGGTCGACGACAAGCGGGTATTGCCTGGGGTTTGGGACATAATCAGGATGGTTGTCCCGATCAAAGGTGATCGCCTCCCAAGACCAGTTAAGGTACCGAGGAGCGGCCACCTTTACCGAGAAGACCTCCCGGCGCTCTCTCTTTCGCTGGCATGCTGAGAGGCACGCTGAAGGCCCGCCGAAGATCATGAAGGCATTGTGCACCTCGGGGAACCCGTCGTCCTTGTCGTCGTCCCTGTCGTTGACACCCTTTCTCTTGGCGTCATTGTCAGGGAGCCCGAGCTTGGCGTAGTAGCATCAGAGCATGGTGCACTCCTCGAGGGCATGCTTCACCGAGAACTGGTGGTATGGGCAAGGTTTCTTAAGCATGTCGTCGAAGAGCCTGGGGCCCCTGGGGCCTCGGGGATTCTTGCGTTCGGCGGCCGTGACCAGGCCAGCCCCGAGGACCTCCTGGTTCCCCTGGCGGCCCTTTTTCTTCCTCTTGGGGAGGTGGGGAGCCGAGGCCGTGGGGGCCTTGTCCTTCCGCTTCCCCTTGGTGTCGCTGTCGGGGAAGATGGCCCCAACGGCCTCTTCACCCGAGGTGAAGTTGGTGGCGACATTGAGCAGTATGGCCACCGAGGTTGGCACGTTCCAGCCCAGCTCTTGGACCAGGTCTCGGCAGGTGGTACCAGAGAGGAAGGCTTGGACAATTTCTGAGTCGTCGACGCTTGGCAGCTCGATGCATTTCTTGGAAAAGCGTCGGATGAAGTCTCGGAGAGACTCGTCCGGCGCTTGGCGACAACTCTTGAGGTCCCAGGAGTTCCTAGGGCGTACATACGTGCCCTGAAAATTCCCGACGAAGACCCTGACCAAGTCACGCCAGTCATGGATCTGCGAGGGAGGGAGGTGTTCGAGCCAGGCTCGTGCCGAGTCTGACAGGAACAACAGGAGGTTGCGGATGATGAGCAGGTCATCGTTCGCGCCACCTAGCTGACAAGCTAGGCGATAATCGGCCAGCCAAAGTTCGGGATTGGTCTTGCCGCTGTATTTCGTGAGGTTGGCCGGTTGCCGAAACTGGGCCAGGAAGTGGGCGACACGGATAGCTCTGCTAAAGACTCGAGGGCCAGGTGGCTCAGGAGATGGACTGCGGTCCTCCTCGCTGTCGTAGCGGCCACCTCGGTGCACATGGTAGCCTCGAGCGGGCCCCTCGCTGTCATGGCGGCGTCGCCTGCCGATTACCTCGTGCTCGTCCTATGCCTCGTGTCGGTTGCCGAGGCGGTCGTGCAGCAAGGGGACCCTGTTGAGTGCTGGCGCCCGAGCGGGTTCAGGATGGACCGAGGCCTCCTTATCCTGCCGAGGCGGTGCCGTGAGAAGTTTTGAGGCGCCACCGCGCCGCCGAGAGGCGGAACTTTCGGTCTGCTGCACTACAGCGGTCTCGAGGAGATCCTGGAGCTCACCGCGGACCCATCGCCCCTCTGTGGTAGAGGGCTCGGGCATTGTTCAGACCAGCATTACTGCAGCCGCGACGTTCTGGCTAGCTCGATTGAAGATTGGGGGCTGCTCACCCCCGTCGTCATTGTTGATGCGGTGGTGAACATCGCATGCCCTCCGCCATCACCGCGACCTCGCTGCTCCTGCTTGAGAGTGTCTCGAAGCTGTTGCAGGAGGAGTCGGTCATGTTCGACCTTAGCCTAAAGCTCACGGAGCTGCTCTAGGTCTGGGCGTCGAAGTTGTGCGGGGTCGGGATTCTTGTTTCACGCTGCCGGCGGGACAACACGTGGGGGCGTGGCGTCGCCTGCTCCCTGGCAAGGCGGGGAACGGTTGCCTGTCCCCTCGTCCCCATTGCCTGTTCTTGGCATCCCGAGTCCTACGTGGAAGCACTCGCGAGTGGGGTCGTAAGCGCCTTCGTCGTCAGAGTCTGAATAGCCGAAGCAGTAGTCGTTCGCGGCTAGGAAGCGGCGCATGGACTTAGGGTCTCATAGTCCAGAGAAGTCTGCCCCGGCCCACGCCTCGTCCTCCTCCGAGGAGTCAGTGTGGGTGTGGACCGAAGTCGTGGTGTCGAAGTCGGGAGCGAAGCGTTGGTGGCGTCCTAAGGGCTCTGCGTGAGCAGAGGCGTAGGCGGAAGCGTAGGTGGCGGTGGCATTTCTCAACCCGAAGGGGTACGAGGATGGTGCCATCGCTAGGTTCTGCTCCACCAAAGTCGATCCCTCAGGACGCGGTAGGGAAGAGCTGGATGACGGGGCACCGCCGCATGCCGCTGGCATTTCGCCCATGTCCAGGCTCAGGCTAGTCAGATCCCCAACCAGGGACCCTGTGCCATCAGCCGAACATGGGGTGTCGGCAGGACGCGGTGCGCCACCGCGAGCTCGCGTGGCGTCAGAGTGGCCTTGCTCGCGTTGTGCCTGGCGAGCGCGACGAGAGCGGCCGCCCGGGCGCCATCTGCGCCTGCGTTGTGAGTGCGTGATGTCGACGTCGGTCGGAGGGGTTCAGGGCGTGAGGAGTACCATATTGTACTCACATCCTAGAGACATGAACTCTAGGCTCCCGAACCAGATTATCGCGCCGAGACGCAGTGGTCGTACGGGGTCTGCCATCCGGGATTTGTTGGGATGGTGAAGCTGACACGTAGAAAGCCCCTACCTGGCGCACCAACTGTCGGTGTTTCGAACCAGGGGGTCCTCAACCAACTAGTAACTTTGTACTGCGTGCCCCTAATCCCGGATGGTGATGCAAAGAGACACAAGGTTTATAACTTTGTGGCAGGTTGTAGCTAACTGCGCCGAGGCCTGATTTGCCGAGGCCTTGGAGGTGACCTGTGTAGCTAACCACGCCGAGGCCTGATTTGCCGAGGCCCTGGAGGGAGCAGTTGGGCCTATGCACTAATTCCAAGGCTACAGGGATTCAAGCTTAACTCCCCATGCCGCGTTGTCCTCGGAATAGTTAGGGTTAGGTAGCACAGCGTGGTATGGACATTAGTCGTGGGCACAGTGCTGCGCACAGTGGTCGGTAACTCCTGCCTTGTCTTGTTTTGGGCGGCATGGTGTCGATGTGACTTGCGTCTCGTCGGCCATTCCTCTCGTACCGAGCCGTCATCCGGACGACGTCGTGGGAGTGGTTGGTCGATGCGGAGGCGATGGGGTGGTTTGCTGAGCCCGCCTTGAGCGAAGTGGAGCGTCGGTAACTCATCCGAGGCCTTCTAGGCGGGGCCTCGGGTGAGTTGGAAGATTGGGTCTAATGTCCGAGGCCTCTTGGGCGAGGCCTCTTAATGAGGCGGAGAGTCAGTTATCCATCCGAGACCTTGGACGTGCCCCGTGTGCGACACGAGGGCCTCGGCGGTCAGCGTCGTACCCGGTTTAGGTGGAATAGTGCGGGACGTGTGTCCACAGGGCGCGGTAACCCTTGTACCGTCAGTAAGGGATGGTAAAAAGAAAGATTTGACCGCTGTCCCGTCGCTCCTGTTGCTATACCCTGCCGATCGTGGCTGACGTAGCGGGTGCTCGTAGGGGCATTAAATGGATGGGACAGCCTGCCAGAGGGACGGTCGAGGCGGAGGCGATGAGGACATGAGACGAGCCCGGCCTCGGGCGAGTCAGAGTGGGATCGGGACGTCCGAGACCCTGACCGGGGGCCTCGGGCGAGGCGGAGTTTTGGTCCGAGACCGGATTCGATCGAGCCGGCCTCGGACATCACCGTGGACTGTTTCCTTAGTTTGACTAGGGAGGCCTCATGGGGGTTTTACGAGTTTTTTTCGGTCTTTCGCTTAGGGTACCCCCTTTTTATGGTACCCGACAGTAGCCCCCGAGCCTCTGAGAGAGTGTGTACGCTCTCTCAGAGGTTTGAGACTCGGCTTGCGGCGGGTTTTGTCGAGATTTGCGTTTCGTACTCGAGGCCTCAGTGGGTGCGCGCGAGCGCACCCGCCGGGTGTAGCCCCTGAGGCCCTGGAGGAGTGGATTTGACTCCTCCAGGGGCTTTTCTTACGTCGTGCGAAGGATTTCTACTGTGCTCGCCGAGCCCATGAATGCGAGCTCGGGTCGCTGAGCCTTGGTTTAGTTACAGGAAGAACCCCCGAGCCTCTGCCCGGAGCAAGAGGACGACCAGGAGTTTCCCTGTCTTTTTTGCATCACCCTCACGCATCCGTTTTGTTCGGAAGGAGGGGTGGAGGGTGCCATGCTACCCTCGGTGGGCGCGAGCAGTGACACCTCCGGCGAGCTGTTATTGGGTAAGTCCGAGTGGAGGCCCGAACCCCGTTCGTTAGGGGTCGGCGTTGCAGGAAGAGCCCTTTAGCCTCTGCACGGAGAGAGGGCCGTCGGGTGCTCTCCTGGCTTTTTATACGACCCTCGCGTGTGAGGATTTGTTTGTCGTGCCCCCTCGTGTGCGAGCCTGGGTCACGGGGGTTTAGCATATCTGCAGGAAGAGCCCCCTAGCCTCTGCACGGAGCAGGAGGGCCGTCAGGGGCTCCCCTGGCTTTTTTATACGACCCTCGCGCTTCCTTTTCGTTCGGAAGGAGGGGTTTGTTTGCCGAGCCCCCTCGAGTGCGAGGCTGGGTCGCTGGGTCTCGGCAAAGTTGCAGGAAGAGCCCCTTAGCCTCTGCGAGAGGTCCGTCAGGGGTTCCCCTGGCTTTTTTGTACGACCCTCGCGCTTCCTTTTCGTTCGGAAGGAGGGGTGGAATATGCCAGGCTACCCTCGATGGGCGCGAGCGTTGACATTTCCGGTGAGCTGTTATCGGGTAAGTCCGAGTGGAGGCCCGAGCCCCGTTCGTTAGGGGTCGGCTAGCGGTCCATGGACGCGCTCCAAGAGTACCAGAGGGCTTCTCTAGTGGGTGCCGGGGCCGTTCGCTGGGCCCCGGTGGCTCGGTGCCTCCCTACGGTGGGATCCCATTCGGAGACTTCCCTACCGGTCTCGGATGCGACTTTGGGCGTCCCAAGCGTTTCGCTTGCTTGGGCCTCGGCCCCGTACGGGCTCACCCGCGGTCGCCCCTGACTCTGTTGCCCTGGGGCGGCTGTCGAAACCCTTAGGGGCCCAGCCTTCGAACCCCTGGACCGTAATGGGCTCGGTGCCCGGTTCCTTCATCTGAAAGGAATAGGGTGGGGGGATATCTCCCCCATCGGTTCGGCAACGGCCAGCGCGCCTTTTGAGGCGACTTCCTCGGGGAGGTGGAACGACGCCTGCCGCTGCAGCGGTCGGACGTGACGTGGCGCTCAGGCTCTCAGCCAGAGCTTGCCGGCGCTGTGCGGCAAGTTGCACTGCCACCTCCTCCTTGTTGGAGTCACCATCGAAAGCATTGTTGTCGGAGTCAAGCGAGACGAGCTTGTGGCCACGGCGAGGAGGAAGAGCGGCAACGAGCGCGTACCGCCACGGGTGCTCGTCGCGCTCTCCGGCATGGCGCGCTCGGCGCCACCCCGCTAGCGTGCAGGCCGCCGTGGGTGCTCATCGCGCTCTCGTGCGCTGGGCAGCAGCCAGCCAGCCTGCCCAGGCCAGGCGGCGGCGGCGGCAGCAGCAGCCAGGCAGCCCATGCACAAGGGCAATACGGTCCTCCCATGACAAAATACATGTATTTGAAATGAGAAAAGTGATTAAAAGGACCAAATGTCATCTAAAACAAAGTGTCAACGTTTCAAGTGTCGTTTTAGCGAAGTCGACGATTGGAGTCCTATAATAACGAAGCCCATTATTTCGCGTCCTATAATAACAATTTTCTCCACAAAACTATTCTCAGCGTACCACGCTTCTTGACAGATCGATCGAACTTTCGTGCACTTCATATCCAGAGCTGTAGAATTCTATCGAAGTGAACGACAGCAGCTGAATCAATCCTTCACCAACTTTCTGGCAAGAAACATGGGAAAGAACAACACAGCGACCTCAGGGCTATGTGGAGAGGATAGGCTGAGTGCCCCTTTGGAACACCAGATTTTTCAGAGGAATCACGTAGGATTTTATAGAAATCAGTTTAATACTTCAATTTTACATGAAAAACGCAGGATTCAGGAAACTTTTCGCATTGCAAAGGAGGCCTGAGATTGTGAGGCGTAGAGCGTGGCGGAAAAAAGGAGTGACGTTAGAACCCAAGTGTTTTGATGATATAAATGCCTTTGTAACACTAACTGAATTCTGCATTATTATTGAGTAATACAATAAAATTCTATTCAGGTTCTTTTTTCCCAACATATGGAGATCATATTGCTACTTTTTTTTTCTTTTTTTTCTCGAATAGCTTTTTTTCTTAATCTATTGCATTAAGAAAAAAAAACAAATTGCTACTTTTTCTTAATTTACTACGGTTGATTTTCTATCTATTAGTTATATTAGGTATATACTCTTTGATTTAATAATCCTAAACCGTTAGATCATCATAAATCTAATGGTATAGATTTTTTTTATTAATGTGAAAAGTTTTAAACAGCGTGATGGCTTCCTTTTAACATTAATGTAACGGTAAGCCTAGCGCCCGAATGTCCGGCACTAGGTCTACGTCCGGACGCGGCTCCCGTTCGACGCACCCGCCGCACACCCTCATGTAGGCTGCACCCGTGCAATAGGAGAGCGCCCGTCCGCCGCGCCCACGTCACCACGCGCCTGCACCCCTGCTCCCAAACCGTGACGCACGGAGCACACTCCGCCCAGCGCCCATCCCACTCCGAAGCCAGCGTCCGTCCGTACGGAGCTCCCTCGCTTGCGCCCGACGCACGCAGCTCCCTCGTCCCGCGCCCATCACCCATCCCTCATTCGTATGGATGCCCTGCCGGCTTCGGGAGAGACGATGCAGCAGAAGGTGGGAGGAGGAGAGATACAACACTGTAACACCCTAGGTGTTACGAACTTAATAAAACCTTGATCATGATCATCATGCATAAGCATTGTGGCATAAATGCATTCCATGTTTCATTTATAGCAAATATATGTTGCATATATGATGTTTCGTATGTTGCATGAAATGTTAACAATGTTAATGTTTAAGGTTCTTTGTGAATTTATATATGTGAAGTTGCTTAAACAAATAAATTTTTGCTAAAATAAACTTTTTAGTACAAAGTGAGTGCTTTCATGTAGAATCAAAATATGATGGTGTTTCTAAATTAAATATGTTGTAATTGGACTCCAAAGATTGAATTTAATGTTGTTTTTCCCTCCCTTAGCATTTTTTGCTAACTCATGGAAATCGGTGCTAAAATCAAACTTTGGTGAATTAATAAATGAATTTTCATAAATAAAAGTTGTCCAAGTGTTGTTCCATTGTTTGGTATGATGTTTGTGCTTTGATAATGAGTGATTGGTTATGATATTTGATCAGTAATTAGTTGTTAATAAATTGCTCAAAGGTTACTAAGCAGAACTGTTTTTCAAACCCTAACTGAAGATCAGTGGTTCAGTTTCGAGGTACCCATGTTCTTCACCCTAGATCTCTCTAACCAGCTAGAATAAGAAGAGGATTCTTTAAGCAATGTTGGAGAGGACATCAAGATGAATAACTTTCGTTTTTGGAGCTGATGAAATTTCTACATGAAATCATGAGAAAAAGGAAGAACCTGTCAGACATGAACAGTACCCCCGTGCCGTCCCTCTCTTTTCTCCCTCTCTCTCTCTCTCTGTTCACCGGTGTCCGCCGTGGCCACCGTGGCGTTTCTCGCCTGTGAATGCGCGGCTGTCTACGTGGCCGAGCTCATGAAGGTGCTACCAACGTCGTGACGTCGCCCTCGCCTTTAAATACCCCACGCCGACAGCCGTCTTGCTCTTTTTCTCTTTCAGCGCCGCCGCTGTGCACCTCAGTTCGCCAGCAAAATTCACCGCCCTCACTTCACCTCCGCCCACTCCATCTCGAAGCTAGCTTCGCCTCATTTGTGTGCTTCGCCTGAGCCCTCTCGAGCCGCCTCTTTCCGCCGGAGTTGGCCAGAGGCCATCATCTTCCTCGTGGCCATCCACCATCACCGTCGTGACCACCTTACCGTGGCCAGACCGCTCGGGTGGGTCTCTCGCCCATCTCTCTTTTGCTCTAGTTTTTACTTGATGCCGTGGTGGTGATCGGCTTATCCTTTTTATCGCTACCGTGCAGGACGCGCCGGAACGCCGCCGTCTTCTCTAGTTCACGCCACTGGATCCACCCTTAATGCCGGCAACGCACCTCCGTTCCGTCTCCGCTTCAACCAAGTAGTTGAGCGTGATCGCGGTGAGCTCCTATTGCTAACTCGAGTCCTATCTAGGTCGCTACTGCAGCGTCGTCGCCGCGTCGCCGCTACGCCACCGCGCTCTACACCGTCGCGCCGCCATGGCCGATGTGGAGCTCAAACCTAAACCTAATCCGTTCCACGCATAGCGTAGATAGGTGCTCGGGTTTGTGGGGAACGCGTAGGTGTCCTCACCATCGCTGGAGGGCTCACCGCCGGCGAGCTACGCGACCGACCCACCGGCGTACCCGTGGTCAAGGCAGGAAGGGTCGGGTTCAACCACCGGCCCCGCCTGTCAGTCACTGGGGTAGCTTGGGGTTGGGTAATAAATGTTTTAACCGATTTTCTCTTTTTCAGAAAATGATAAAAAGTGCAGTATCTTATTTAATTCATAACTAATTATTGGAGCATGCTAAATTCATGAAATTTTCTGTGTAGCCTTGTTATGATGTGATATACCTAGGAAAAATATTAGTTGAGTATTTGCAGTAGTTTTGATGTGCTTAAAAATTTGCTCTTTTAATTAATAAATGCACATTCCATGATTTTTATAGGCTAAAATAATTATTCTTTAATCATGAAAATTTTTGTGTATGCTTTACATGCTAATAGCTACCTTTAAAAAAAGTTTGGTACTGTTTTGGTAATTCTAACTTGGTAAATTAATTTAGGTGTGTTTAAATGCCTTTTCTTTATTTAATAAATGCTAAAATGATTTAGATAAATCCTTAAATGACTTGGGTGAGTTTTATACTTTGATTGTGGATCTTGGAACACCCAAACACCTATTGTTCCTTGGCAATGGAGTTACTTGCTTGATATGTTTTGAATCAACTTGTTATATAAATAAATAAAATGGTTTACTCATAATTAGTAGTAGATCCATGTAAGGCATATAATAATCCTTGCTTATCCTCTTGGTTGCAATTTGTGTAATGTTTAGTTAAATACCCTGCCATGCTTGACTAGTATAATGTGATAAGTGTTGCTTTCTTGGTAACCACATGATTGACTGGTTAATCAAATAATTAAAATGCTTTGTGAAGCATAACCCTAATTGTACCGCGAAGGAAAGTTGTATTCAACTTTCTTAGATTAGTTTAAGTTCGGTTATGCACTTATGTATCTCTCATCATGCATCATGTTTAGCACTTCATCATGTTAAGCATGTATCCTTTATTCACGTGTAGTGACCGAAAGCGAGGAAGTAACCGTTGATCAAACCCTAGAAGAAGAGCATCCACCAGTGGAGGTTGGGTTTGACATCTGTGGCTCATCGGGAGAACCTAACACCTCTACTAACCAAGGCAAGCCCCGAAGCATAAACTCATTCCTTGTGTTTTATAAACGTTAATCACTTAAGTCTTATGCATGTTGTATTAAGTAAGATTAGGAGTTGATTGAATACTAATTGCTGCATGACTACCTTGGTATTTCAATACTATTCCTTGTCACCCTGGTAGTTATCATAGGTTAGTATGCTTAGCCATGCTTAGTTGATAAGAGTCGAGTTGTGATTTCATCATTCGCAATGGTTCTATACTCATGGATGTCTTGAGGTTAATAATGAATTTGAATAACTTGAGACCGGACGGGACCTAGAAATTGTCTTTGGTGGTTAAGCCGACAGGGTTGCCTGGTCGTGTCTATTCAGTCTGTGTCAATTGAGGACCGTTCGTTGTAGACCTGTCGTGTTCGAGACCTTGCAGTACTGGCTACATACTCCGGTAAGCCTAATATCTCAGCTATTTCATTATGGGAAAGGACAACCGCGCACTGGGAGTGAAGAGATGGCGAGAGTAGTGTGTACCCACCCTACTGAAATAGGGTAGGGCGGTGGAGTACTGTGCTCTCGGGTGGCGCGAACCCGTTCTGGTTTTGGAGGATCCGAGTGAAGGTTGATATATGTAGGTCTGGAACCTACATATGTCGTGTGGTATGGAAACTCCAGCTAGGCCAAATCGATTCAAATCGCCGCGCTTCTCGGAGAAGACTCAATCCCCCGATCAACATCATAGTTAATCAATGGAACATGGTTACTTGTGGATAAGAGATGAACATGAGAAGAGATGAGATGATTAATGAAGTGATTGATGTAGAACATGTGCAAATTGGATACTGATAATAACTTAATACACGGCTAAAACATTGAAAGTAAGGATCCACTCATAGTAAGCTTTTTCGCAAAAGTTACTTCTTGCTTCAATCTTTCCTTTAAGCCAACATGCCCTTGGAGTCTTTTCTTTTGGTCGGGTAAGACTTGTTTAGTACCCTCATGTACTTAGGGTTTGTTAACCCCTGTTGCAGGTTCTGACTTGTGCTGCTAATCAAGGTCATGTCGGTGAGCTCGACATGATCTAGTCGTCTCTTCTATCTTAGGTACTTCACTTAAGTTACTTCCGTAGTTCTACTCAACTTTTGGAACTCAAGTGTTACTCAAAGGTACATAACATGTTTTGTAATCTAATGTTGTAAATCTTCCGCAACTCCGATGTATGAAATTTTTGTATCAATGTTGTAATGTTGTGGTAACTCCATTATTGATCATGTATGAGTTATAAAATATGGATGATTTGGGGTTCCCCGAGGACACCCGACAGAGTATCGGATTATCTGGCTTTCGTGTACTGCAGTCAGAGGTCTTTAGAACAATGATGGGTACACGTGGGCCAGCATAATTTGGGTGGTTCTGCCACAAACACCCAATCTACTATTGAAACATCCAAATACAACGGCTGTAACATACATCTGAAGGCAGTTGAAACACTTGAAACATGCTTATGAAACACACTTGAAAACTATTGCAACCATATGTAACATCCGAATAAAACACATGCAACATATGTCTGGAACATATGCAACATCCAGATAAACACAAATGCAACATGCGTCCGGAAAACACAGATGAAATATTGGGAACAAAAGCTTGCAACATACGTGTACAACCATTGCAACATACGCAACATCTCGATCTACTTTTACAACATCCGCATGAAATAATTGCAACGTACATATGAAATATCTGAAACATTTGAAACAAATGCTTACAACATGCACTTTCAAGCGCAACATCTGCTCAGACGAATGGCCAATACGACTCCACCGCCCGCCGGCTGTGATCCATAGCTGTTGCCCTGATAGGAGGAGAATCGAACCCACCACGACCGCGGCTAGATCGGAGGGCGGGATCTGGGATGGGGAGCGGGTGGAAGGCATCGACTGGGGCAACACCGCGCGCCCGTGCCGGAGCTGTGCATCCCGTGACGGAGCAGGGCCGCGCGCCCACGCCGGATCTGCGCCCGCTCCGGGGCCGCCACCGGGGTCACGCACGTCTCCACACCAGAGTTGAGGCCGGGGGTGGCCGGCCGGACAAGAGAAAGGGGGTCGCCGGGGGTAGCCACGTGGATCAGAGCTCTTGCTCGCGCCGGGGACGCCGCCACGCCGGAGCAGGAGGAGGGAGAGGGAGTCAGCGAGGCGCGTGGCTCGTGCGACGCACGTGGGGGCGGGGCGCGGGTGTGCGGCTCGGCAGAGGAGCGTTGCGGCGTGGGTGCGGCGGGTGCGGAGATGCCGCGGTGGGGGAAGGGGCGCGGGAGGAATGAGCGGGTGCAGAAATGAGCGGACGGAGGCGTCGTCCGTCCCGGACGTCTAGTATGTATCATTATCGTTAAGGTAAAGATATATACTTAGCTATTGCTAGTACATAGTGGTAAACGTTTAGCAAAATTCCTCGCAGAAGAGAAAGAAGTTAACTAGCCTGGTGGGGACACTCCCAATCCGCTGAGTCGTGCGGACTAAACAGAGTAACAATTTAAGAGCTGCTGCATCAAATTGTACACCGTGCTAAACACCCCCACTGCCATAAAAAAAACGGTACTGCTACATACAGCATTGTAAGAAACGAAAGGAATGTCTTCTTCCCTGACCTTCTGAGATTCAGAACAGTGCGTAGTGACACTAGAGCTGGGCTAATTAAGCTATAAGCAACGGGAACATCTTAGCAGTCGTGAGCTACCCCGTTGGCCTTTTTGGTGTCGCTGTTGTCCTTGGTCGCCACCAGCGGCTCCGTCTCCTTGTCAGGCATCTGCAGTAACCACGAACATGATCAGACCGGCCCATGAATGGCTGAACTCAGCTCTACCAAACCTCAGCAATCCACCTCCAGCAAAGTATGTGATAACCTGATCGATGACAACCGTACGTACCTGTGACACCGGGAGGGCGTCGCCTGCGGACTTCTTCTTGCCCTCACGCACCGAGAAGACGGAGTAGAGCGCCATCCCGAAGATGGCGACGAGGATGCCCAGGATGTTCCGCGCGGTGAAGGGATCGTGCAGCAGCGTGTAGCCGAACGACAGGACCAGGCACGTCTTGAGGTGGCCCAGCACCTGGTACGTTACCGGAGACGTCGTCCCGATCACCAGGAACGTGCTGAAGTTCACCGACACCGCGATCAGGCATGACAGGATGATGAAGCCCTGCAACACAGCTCATGCAATGTGCACCCTTAGCTTGTCATCATTCGGCATGTTGTCACCCACCCAAAGCTGAGCTATACTTGGTATGGTAGTGATCTTTCTCTGAGACTGGCAAAAATATGTCTGTACTGCAACCGTTGCACAGAATATGTGACGGAGCTTACCACAACTGGGAAAGTGTATACGTGGGCGAAGACGCTGCGGCCGGTGAGGAGGTGATCCACGAAGGGGCCAGTGGCGAACAGAATGGCTGCCTGGTAAGGCGCCGATTGGTAGAGAAGCTGCGTTGATGAGACCTTCAGCTTCCTCTGTATCGTATTTGTGAGCTTCACTCAACAGGTTAAGGATACACCATAGCAACCATGGATTATGTTGACAATTAGTGCACATGGCGATGGTAGGCATGCAAAATGTGCACCCTGAATGATGAACAGAAATATTTCAAATGTAGGATACAATTTGGCCAACGCAAGTCGTGGCGATGGCGAGGCCAGAAAGAGTAGACCCGAGGCAGTTTAACTTAAGGTCGGTAACTGAAGCAATGCCAACTCCAAGTAGCAAGACCAGCAGAGAAAACTTGATTGTCTCACTGCATATTGCAAGTCATATTATATATCATAATGAAACAAAATGATATTGTCTGGGACCAGTAAAAAATAAACGAAATTAAGCATACTTTTAATTTATCCACTGCTGACTGCTCTAGTCAGGATAGTTTTAGATAAAAAAATCTAATCACCCTAATGCAAAAATAAAAAAGGGGGCACGAAACCTTTTCTGTACACTGTAGAATGTTTTATTGCCCAGTGCCAAATTTTATCACTGTTTTGGTTTGAGCAGAATACAATCAGAACATCTAGTAGACAGGCAGCACCACTTATGATTTCTCTAACTAACCTGAATCTTTTCTTGAGGAATATAGTCTCCAATAGCACTGTGAAGGGTATTATGGCCAACTTTGTCATCTGCAGAACATACTGAATTTGAGCATGTGCTGCTTTCATTTTCAATCAAGGAAAAAATTAACCGAATGAGAAGAGGACTGACCTGGTAGAATCCAATGGAATTGAATCCTAAGCTAAGGTTCAGAAGGCCAATCGAGGTTCCATTCAGCAACCCAAACAAAACTACCGTCTGTCCATCAATCGCCTTGGGCTCGAAAAAGCGCAAACGCTGCGCAACGTGAAGGGTGCAGAAGGTCACCATCAGGTGCCAGCTTGTCAAAGTTGTAGCTGCATTGATCATAAACACATTACATATGGTTATTTTCCGGCAAGTACTGAACTGAACGCATGTAACTCTGCAGTGTGCGCTGTGGTTCCTAAATAGGCTGAAAGCCCTTGATTTGTTCATCAGGTTCCATTTATACTTGTGGGATGCAGAGCTAGGGGTACTTACCAAATGGAAAGCCTAGAGTGCTGATGAGGGCTTTGTTGCAGATGACAATGGCAACCGATGAGGCGACGGAGAGCGTAAGAGACCCAATCACACCGAGCTGGAAACCGGCAGTCATCCTGGCCAGCTGCTGTGTATGCTGCCCTTCGGATACGCACTTCTGAATCTGCTACATGAACCGCATATATAAAGGTATCAGTATTCAGTGCAAGGAACCGACTAATAAAGAATATAAATTATATATATGCGGCACGTGTACTATGGCCAACATGTAAAAGCTACGCACAGTCGTAACTTGTGGTCTTGTGGATTCAATCTAGGTGATTTACACGGTGCACGGTGGAGTACACTGAAAACCTGAAACTGGGGCAGAGGACAGAAAAACGAGCTCCTACTCCCACTGGAATGCCTGAATCGGGCGGCCTTATCCCTTATGGATCAGCGTCAGTAACAGTGTTCCAGTTGCAGGGCCAGGAATAAGAAAAGGGTGGCGTTGAACAGGTAAGACAAAGATGTCGTCGGCCGTGACATCCCAAACAAGCTACTGGCAAATGGCTGGCCAGCCGCTAGCGCGCGTGATGAGACCATGGCCCAATGTCCGCCGAATGATTCCACTAGGACGCTGCCGTGGGATGCTTCCACGACTCTACTCCCTCCCCGTTCTGTCGTCCAATCACGCTGACGAAGTTCATGAGCAGAAAAAGTTCATATGAGTCATGGCAGCGACTCACTCCCCGGATCATTTTTTGTCGTGCAACCGAGCTGCTGATAGTTCCTGACCTGAGTTCATCATACGCTTGCAGAGCTGCAGTTGACGACACCGTGCTCGCATGGAGACGAAGCAGCGCAGCGCAGAGACATGGCGTGCGAGTGCGACGAGCGTGCCGAGACCAAATGGAAATCCGGGGGTGCCTGCTGTTCCGCGTCCGGCACAGCCGCACGCGATCGATAACGCGTATGCAGTGCACCGAAGCCTCTGTGATAAGTGGTGGTGTCCAGCTAAAACTACAGGACGTCAGGACAAGGACCTAGCTGGACGAATGGCCCGGACCTTTTGGCAGATCACAGATGGACTAGGTCCAGCGAGCTTGTACGAGCGTGGGCGAGTGTTTCTACGAGAATACGACTTGGAAACCATGGCATTGGCATCCAAGCGCACAACTGCATATCTCTACTTTGAATAAATATCGTACGGCCGGCGCTGTTATGAAGTAGCACGATGGATATCAGCTGCATGAATGAAACAAGGTGGTTCGCTCTGGCCCGAGGTGGTACAATGATCGAATGGGATCCTAGTTGTTACGAAATGATTGATCACGTTTGCACGGATATATACTAGTATTTAATAAAATAATGGCTAAATACTGAATGGAGTTTTTGGTTTAAACTCACATAGCTTAAACAGATGAACAGAAGAGGGGGGGGGGGGGGGGGGGGGGGGGGGACTCGTTCTGTTTTGTTTCTAAAAAAAATAAACTCAATATTGAAAGGTGAAACGGAGCGCGTAGAATACTAGAATCTACCACTTACGCTGGTTTCATAACCTGACGACTTGGTCCATTGATTACTTGCAGCAAAATACACGCGAACCAAGGAATTCATCAAACATGTTAGAGCAGTGTAGCGGAGTTCAATCTTTGCCGCCCCTCTAAAGTTTCTACTAGGGAGTATGCTATTCACATGATTGGTCTACTAATCTCGAAGATTGTTGTAATAAGCACAGGAAAACCATGGGACGAGAATGTTCAAAACTCAAGAACAACCTGATGAGACACAGGAATTCAACAAGTAAGAATAGTACTCACTTGAAACTGATCTTTCAAATCAACAGGGGCTACCTCTCCTCCTCCTCCCTCTTCTCTGCAGCTAGCAGTCCTCCTGCTAGTAGCTCCTCGTACACGCGTATGTGCGCGCGAGAAGGGAGGGGCGTTGGTGTGGTGTGGCCTCTAATGGCGCTGGTTCCGTGCCGCAGCGCCTCGGGGGAGAGGAAGAAGAGAGGCAGAGGCATTTTTATGTCCGGCACCAGTGGGCCGGGGCCCGGGGGAGGGGAGGTGTTGGTGGCGCGCAGAGGCGCATGTGTAATGTGTTGGTGGGCAGTCTGCTCCCTGCTTTGACGCCGGTGCCTGACCCTGACGCTCGCTCGCTTCCTGCTGTTGCTGGGCTGCTGCTAGCTAGACAGAAATCAGCGAGCGTTAGAGGAAGGCAACAGCTCCCTCCCGGTCCCGGCCCCGGACATGGTCGCCTGATCGCGAGTCCACATCACCGACATGGAAAGAGATGGTAACCGAACCAGGTATAAGTAAAAATTCTCAAGACTGGTGTTGCCGGTGTATGCTATTGCTGCCTGAGTCAACATCACCGATCGATCGAGGCTTGTTCCTGACCTGTAGCATGTAATTTATTAATTTCAATGCTTATAAACGCATCTAATCTAAAAACTAATAACGATGCATCGATGCCAAACTCTGTGGATCTGTAGTCTACACTGAAGATCTAGTTGCACATAGTTTACAGCATACATACCGATAGTGCCAAAACATGGATACCGGCCCAATGCTCGGCTGGAGCATGCATTCTGCCAACGTCCAAAGGGATCTTTCACGCAATTCCCTCGCCAGAGAAAGATCTTCGCTGAGGTCCATTATTGTCCAGTGCAGCACTTTGCAACTAATCAAAATTTGTGTACTGCTACTAGTAGTACTAATCAATGTCTTGCTATTACGACTAAGTAAGCGTTCGGTGTCGCCACCGATTAATCACCCTACAATATTCCAGCTTTAATAAAGTCCGTGTGAAGAAGACGTTTGATCTTCATTGACGTGGCAACAGAACTTTGTAGTACTACATACACTAATCAATCGGCCTGTTCGCTGGTTGGTTTCTGAGCTGGTTTGGGCTGTCTAGTGCTGATTTATTGTGAGAGGAAAACACTGTTGGCTAGCTGGTTTGGGCTGACTGAAACCAACAAGCGAACAGGCTGAATGTCTTTCAAAGTGTTTAATCATTTTTCATATAGCGTGAACAATAAATGGATAAAAAACTTCCTTAAAAAAGATGGTCAATTAACTTTATGATGATTAGTTGACTATAGACAGTAACAAAAAAGCCTGAATTTTCTCAATTCGGATATTCTCTTAGGCTACCTTCCGGCAGTAGGCAAGAAGAAAATTACAGGTCGTCTCTCTCTCTCTCTCTCTCTCTACTTTGAACAGGTGAATTGAAATGCAGCATGCTGTTGCAGTGTAGATATCAGAAGAGAATCGCCTACAGATGCACCTCTGTATTACGCTGGCTTCTCTTTTGTTAAGATCATACATTATGTTTGTTACCTCAGATTTCTTGGACTGACAAAACTGATGACCCATGCAAATTCGGCTGTAGTGGATTCGGGCACTGCTGAAAGCATGAAACCATGCATAGACCCCCTGCACCGACTAAAATACAAATAACCAGCTCAAGTGCGGCATCGATCTCCAAAGCAGATTCTCCGACCTAACAAAGGCACTAATCGAATAGAATTAAGCCAAATGGGGAACATCACATCAAAGCTGTTAGCATTCACCAATCCCATAATTGGCAAGGAAGGAAGGAAAACAACATACCTTCTTCCTCTTGTCACTTGGGACGCAAGGTTGGATGGAGGGGGGAGTCAGGTGGTTGCAGCAGTAAAGCAAGCGTCGGCCTTCCCGTGAATGCAAGCAAAGGCAACAACCCATGCGCAGCCGTGGAGCGGAGCGGAGCAGCTCCACTATTCTGGTGGCCGTTGGGTGAGACCTCACACCAGTCAGTTCAGTTCAGTTCAGACAGTCGTGCCTCTGAATCTCTGGCCTGTCCCCGGATGGCCGGATGGAGGGGAAAAGAGGGCCTCTTATCATAAGCCGGCCGGCCGGGTGCTGAATCAAATCAGGACATCAAATCACGAATTCAGTATGGCGAATTATCGCTCCCCATGATATTCTATTTGACGAACATGCGTGGAATAATTGCATCCCAGTCTCAGTGAGGAAAAGATGCAAATGCTAGTAGTGGTGAGTAGTTAGGATGATGGTGTTTGTTAATACTGTCTAAGGGTAGGGTTAGGTGAAGAATGGCAAGGATTGGTAGATTAGTGCTCCAACCTGCACCACCACCTTGTCGGTGGCACACGTGTTTTGTAAAACTGATGATTCACGGAAAACTTGTGCAGATGCAAATATTTCGCAGCCAGACACTCGATGTGGATCGCCAAACTGAAGCAGACGCCGGTGGTTTCAGAGCTTCAGTTCTCTTTGGTTTCAGAAAGAAAGAGTTTCAGACCTTCGAGCTCTCATCCGGATCGAAGCGGAAGCGGAAGCGGTAGTGGCCGCGGCCTTTTTACATTTGGCCCACGAAAGTAGTTCAGGATCAAGTTTTCCACGACCTTGGTCCAGGCCCTAGGGCTTTACACATTCTTGGAGGCTTTGCTTTGGGTTCCATCGCTTCTCAGCGGCAAACGGGCAAGCGGCGTCGTTACGGCGGCGAAGGCCGACGGGGTACGGCAGCGGCGGCGGCGTGAGGTCTTTCGACTTTGAAGGTGAGGACGAAAGCGACTTGGTGCTTTGGATCGCGAGGCCCCAACTGGCATCCTATCTGAAAGCGCAATTCTTCAGAGAAGTGGGCAGCCAAGCCAATTCAGTTGTTTAGCCCTAGCGAGCGAGCAATCTCCGGCTTCAAATCGGCCTCCTTCACCTCAGCATTCCAGTGGTAAGTGTATTCATGTACTACCAATTTAGCTCCATTAATTTTGCAGTACAAGTAAACATAGCTAATCTTACACGAATGAGCAACCAGTAGGTTTCAGGAGGGTACATGCATCCAGCACAGCGAGGTGATGAGTCACTAGATGTTCTGGACTTCTAGTATTACCAAATATGCAAGCCTATCTTACATGAATAGGGCTAGTGGCTTGGTACTACATCCACAGCCTGCTTCCCAGTTCTGCTTCCATGACCATCTTCCCCTCCTTTGGCCTGGGGATCTTGTAGTTCTGAGCGTAGCTCACCTGTTCCACCTCCCATTTCATCTTCGGCACGATTTCCTCGTGCTGCGGTGAGTACTCCTAAAAACAAGGAAAAAAATTGTCCCAACTTTTAGTCCTTCCTGACGTTGCAGTTTAGCATTGTACCAAGTGCATTGCTTAAACGCAGCAATGCTTTAGCACTACAACTACACCTGAATTTGTACTGCCAGTTCTTGCATCATCGATGAAGACATTGACACTGGACCAAGACATATATGGGATCACGATATAATACTTCTTGTTGGTCTCATTAAAGATGCATTCTGCATTATTGCCAAGTTTTATGCTGTTAGTACAGTGATTCATGCTTTAAGGCTAAACTGGACACTGGTTGATGGAGAAGGCAAAGCAGTAAACTTAGCTATGCTTAGAAGCAAAGATTATGCGTAGTACATAACGAATTGTGTTTGGATGTATGCTCCTGAATGTTGAGCTTGTTCAGCTGATCCAAAATTTTCACTATTTCTGCTGGAAACACTGTTCATGCTGGAATGTTGTGAGAGAAAAATACTGCTCTGGCTGGAAAAATAAGCCCAACAAGCCAAAGTTCAGCTCAGCCGAACATGCTCGTTGTGACCACATTTTATGTTTTGTGGGACATGGATCTTGCCAACATACTACCTCTGTCCTAAATTAAATCAACTTTTAGAGTTGTTCTATGTCAAACTATTTTAACTTTTGACCAGATTTATAGAAGAGAGTACCATTATTTATGACACAAAATTAGTATCCCTAGACACACCATAAAATATATTTTCATATAATGTACTTATTTGGTGTCTAGATGTTATTACTCTTTCCTCTAAAGTTGATCAAACTTAAGATAGTTTAAGGGATCGTTTGGTAGAGTTTCTTGAAGCGGATTCTCCCTAAGAATCACTCCTCGGCCAAACAACAAAACTACGCAAAGATTCTAGTGGGAGTAGACAAGAATCACTTCTCCGTTTACACTGGGAGCTGGGCCTCACTGCTCCCTATTCAATCTCTACCAAAATCACTCTAGAATCAATTCTCACCAGCTCCCCACCATGCCTCCCACCAGAATCAACTAGAATCACTCCCCCAAAGAATCAAAGGGCTAGAGATAAGAATCAAGGAGTGGAGCTCTACCAAACAAGCCCTAACTTAGGATGATTTTAGGAATTAATTTATTTTGGTGCGGAGGGAGTAAGTCTGCAGAAGGGGGAAAAAAAGAAGGCAGGGGACCCACCTCTAACTTCTGGATCAGATCCTTGGGAGTTGGAGCCAAGACGATGATATTGCGAGCAGTTGGTTGGATAAACCCTTCTTCCACCGCTTTGTTAATGAAAGACAGCAGTGGGTCGTAGTAGCCATCCACATTAAGCAGTCCAACCTGCAGAATAGCAGATACATTGTAGGTCGTCCCAGCAAAGAGTTTATGAATTGCTGCAAAAAGGATGAACGGTGTGGTACCGGTTTGTCATGGATGCCAAGTTGAGCCCATGAAATCGCTTCCAGCAGCTCTTCAAGTGTCCCAAACCCCCCTACAAGTCAAAGCTCAGCAACCGAAGACCTCCTTCAGTACAGTGGTAAATACTAAAACAAGTAGGACATGAGCAAATTTTGTGTTGTTAACTTGATCCTAAATGTTGAATTTAGTTTATGTTTTCAAGATCACAGATTCCTAATTCTGAATCGCATGGCTTGGTCTTGGAATTATCATGGTCTAATTTCGATTCTCACTTAGTCATTGTGCTTGTGCAGGGAAACAAAGTCTCAACTTTTGGAGCAGATAGCCTCGTCAGAGACAAAGCATGCATTATGAACTTTCACTCACACTTCCACTACCAGTGGATCATTGCAAAAGCTGAAGAAAGTGACAACCAAATTTACCAGTCACAACTACCGATCCATCACTTTCCTTTTCTCAGGTGACACGCACACTCACCAGGTAATGCTATAAAAGCATCGGACTGCCTGGCCATCTCAGCTTTCCTCTGGTGCATATCAGCCACTGCTTTCACCTCCCCCACCGTCTCACCTGATATCTGCAACCATCACACGCGCAAGAACAAGCATCATATTTTACTAGCTGCACAGCCTTTTTTGCTTACCTAAAGGGGACCAACTTTCTGGAGATGGAGAAAGGAGGATAACTTGACTGTTTTACATTACCAGGTTGACACATGTTCAGGGGAGGCAATTATGGTGCTGGTGTTGGGCATAGGAAGAAATGTGATGGGCTTTTTCATTGTTTAACTGAGCCAGCATTTGTTGGAGAGATTGCGGTCAAGATCAGCAAGGTTTGATCAATCATGTGGGGAACACAATTTCAGTGAGCATTTCTCCTGATCTTTCATCATATGCCTGCCTTTTTCCTCTCCCACTAGCAAGAAAGACAAGCGAGAAGGATCTAAAGGCAGTATCATGCATTTTTTTCCTTGTTTACTCTTCTTAAATGCACACCCTAATAGAATATTTCTGAAGATAAACATAAACCCATGGTGATTGACTTCTTCTGTACTTAAAGATGAGCATTGGGTTTATTATGATAGTCATATTTATATCAAGTAAATAGCAATAATGAATTGCATCTTCATCCCCCTTTATGAAAACTTCATGTGTGTAGCATGACAATTTGAAACTTTGATTGCTATTGAAGCAAATATTGCTGTGTTCGAGGTAATCATGGCATGCGACAAACAATTAGAGACTAATGCTAAGTAGGAAGATTATGGGTACCTCTCTAGGCATCAGAGTTTTGGGAATCACCCTGCATAGAGGGACAACAAGATGACAAAATGTAAGTTTTATGATCTGAGGCAGACATGATCAATCCAACACTTTCCGACACGAGCCTGTTTCATCAATTTCTAAGCTATTCTTCTTTTCAGGCACTATCAATTTGATAGTGCAAATGTGCTGAAGAACTATTGTTATGTTACATACCCAATGACATGTCTTCCTCCATTGTACACTGCTTGAGAGACCGAACCCATCAATCCTACACTCCCTCCTCCATACACTAGATCAATGTTTCTTGCCACCTAAATAGACCAGGAAAAAAATATCAAATACACAAACCTATGGTTGCTAGAAAACCTTTAAGGTCTGGAGGTTGTTGCCATGTTATACATCTTATTAAGAGATGGGAAACCAAAAGTGATGACACATATAGGCCATAATTTGTCATGTATGCAGTGTTTCGTTGTTTCACTATGGAACTAAGTTGGAGATTTTGTAAGTACAGTAACATGCATCCATGCAAAGATGTACTACCGCAAAGCCTCTTAAACCCCTTCACTGAGAAGAACTCATGGAAAAGCATCACTGCATCACCATGGGTTTGATTGATGCTTTGGTGGTCAAAACAAGAGGGTAAACTTCAAGTAAGATTAAAGGCATGTTATCATCAAAATTACACTAATGTCTAGCTATCTAGCTGACCAAACAAATAAAAGGCAAACGCACAAAAAGACCTAAAGGAATTAAAGTAAGAAGCAGCAGCACAGAATTTACCAGCTCCTTGCCAAGCTCAATGGCAGCATCCTGGTAGCTCCTCTTCTTACCATGGCTGCTCCCGCAGAAGACACATATCCTCCTGAACCGTGATGGCGCGGGTGCCACTGCCACTGCCTCTGCCGCCTCTTCGTCGACCTTGATCTCCATTGCTCCCCTCTTCACCTCCCTAGTTTGCTGTGAATGTCTGCAGGCGTTTAAGGGTGGTGACACAGCATGGGGATAGGATATCCCACTATAGTAGCAAAGCTTGGCTGGCTGCACTTGAGTGCACACCACTACCTGTGGAGTTGCTATATATAACACTATTTGATTTGGTTTTCTCAACTCTGTCTAGTCATAATAGATTATTCTAAGGATCATCTGGCATGCTTTAACTAATTACACTATGAAGTCCATTTGAACAGTTAACAATGTCCTGATTGGGTGATTCCTGATTGTAATTTCGAAAATTACACCTTTATTATGGTTAAATTCATGTGGATGTCCCAGTCACTAGGTATATGTGTTTGCACTTTGCAGCAAATAATGAAACATGCGTTCCATAAAAAAAATAATGAAACATGCATCACAACTCACAAGGAGACCGAATTCAGAAGGGCAATGGCTGCACGACAGCAGTAAATTGCAGTGGCCTACCCACAGGTCACAGCTGATCTCACACGAAATAAACATGTTGAGCCTCTCTGCACTCAGCCGACAACACAGGACATGTGAACGTCATGTGATCATGTCAGTGCTCCGTTTATACATGTAGTCAAAGTTATGTATATAGAAAAGCTAGAACAATTTATAATTTCAAACGGAGGAAATACATATATGTCTGTTCTTCAGATGTTATGGCATTTCTGTTTTTTTTTTTTTTGACTATTTTTCATGATCTCCTATATATAGCATATGTGGGGAGATGTTATGATTGTAAGAAAAGTTATGTGGAAAGGGGCATGAATAGTTGAATCCTGCCGAGACCGCAACTAAACTACCTGTCTTGTTTCTTCTAAAATCCAGATAACAATTATTGTGTCCCGAAAGTGCATGGTGTTGTGGTTCATGAAAAGTAAACATGATAACAAACGACCTGTAACCATCTATGTGCTTTTAAGCAATTTATCGACGAATTCACAAACCCAAAATCGATGCATGTTAGGTGATTGTTTTACAGCCAGTAAGAAATAATTAGTAGTCAGAATGATTAAAAGACAAATAATGATATTTCTGCAAACCCTGTTACTATTTTAGCTTAGATATCTTCATTTGTTTTGAACGTAAACTTAGGTATATTCATGGACATATATGAAATGAAAAAGGTTGTTAAGCTAGAGTTATCTCAAGATTATTATAGTATAAGGAGTATCCGGTCTGTTTGGATCACTGAACTAAAGTTTAGTTCATCGTTTGATAATAGACGAAATATAGACAAATTAAAATTTTGTTTTTTCTAATAAGTTTTACTCATCAATTAGTCTTAATTAGTTTTGTTAAATCATGATTAGTTTATGTTTAGACCTTCTATTTGACATCCAAAATATAGATTAAAGTTTAGTTTAGTCCATCAAACACGCTGTAAGCTCAGCCAAACGATGATCTTACATATAGAATCGAAATGCATAATATTGTATCGATCGGTCGTCCTGCTGTGAGGGCAGAAGACAATGCATGTCTCCCGTTCAAACTTTTACCCCACTCAGTCGTACAAAATCAGACCAGGCATGCTCAATGCTCATCATTGTCCCGTGTCCCCAGGGCAGGCTTGCAGCTTGCTCAAGCTCAACCCTGGTCCCTGGGCATGAACTGACACACAGACTGCTGACCAAGGTGCTGAGACGACATGCCTAATTTTATAGCGCTCGGGAATCGTGATGTACAGAGCTTCCCCAATCCGAACTTGGGAACTGATTTACTCTTGCAGTAAAAGCAAATGCTCAACATGTTTTCATGTAGGAAAAAGTTCAACTTAGCGCGTGTTTAGTTCCAACCCCAAATTCCTAAAAAGTGATACAGTATCCATCACATCGAATCTTGCGATACGTGCATGGAGCATTAAATGTAGACGAAAAAAAAACTAATTGCACAGTTTAGTTGGAAATTACGAGACGAACGTTTTGAGCCTAATTAGTCCATGATTGAACACTAATTGCCAAATAAAAACGAAAGTGCTACAGTATCCCAAATTCCCAAATTCATCCAACTAAACACGCGCTTATCTTTCTAAACTATCATGGTTCTTTGATTTTTCTCTCTAAACTATAAAACTAGTTTTTTTAACCTCCCTTGACTTTTAAATCATTTGTTTTTTGCACATTCGACAGTTTTCTTAGTGGTTTTGCCGATACGACGCCACGTTAGAGGAGGTAAATCAGACCAAGTTAAAAAAAAATCAGGGAGGTAAAATGGACTATATTTTTCTCAAAATGATATACAAAAAATCACAAAAATAAAATTTCAAAAAATCCAAATATTTTTACATGGAAAAATATGAAATTAAAAATCTTAAAATTTGGTTTAATCTTAGAAAAATTGTTTTAACTCAAAAATTTCTAAAACTACTTTAAGGTTTGTTTTCTAAAATCATGCTCTATCTTCTGGTCCCTAGATTGAAATTGTTTGAATATGATGGACTCATTTTGGTGCTTATTTGCTATTAGAAGGTCGCTTTATCTTTAAAATTAATCACATAGAAACGCAAATGGAGTGTCGTTGGGACCGTATGCGCGGCGGGGTGCATGCAGCCACGCAGACTAACACACTACTTTGAAAAACTATCCAAGGCAGGAAATTAGCACCCACCCTGCCGCACATACATAGTCCTAACGACGCTCCCTGTAGTCGGATGATTATCATATACTAATTATAATAGATAACAAGAGCTTTTACTGAAAATAAGCACCAAAATGGGTCCATTAAGATTCAAACAAATTCAAGCTAGGCACTATAGGATGGAGCATGATTTTAGGAAAATGTGAAATTACTTTCATAATTTTTTTAGGTAAAGAAATTCTATAAATTTTCTAAGATTAAACCAAATTTTAGGATTTTAACGACATTCTTTTTCCATTTAAAATGTCTAGATTATTTTTAAAAATTTGTTTTTAAGGTTTTCTATATTTTTAAAATATTTCAAGTCCGATTTAACTCTTTTAACTGGGTCTGACTTACCCATGTGACATAGTGCCACATCAGCAAAACTACTATTAAAATTATCGAATGTGAAAAACAAAGGGTTTTAAAAATTAAGAAAGGTTATAAAACTGATTTTATAGTTTAGAGAGGAAAACTGGACGATAGTTGGAGGAGATCAATTGGACTTTTGCCCTACATGTACTGAACTGTTCATGAGAAGCCCCGTCCTATACCCTCCCAAGCCTAGACTGGACAAGGGCACCTAGCTTGGCCCGACAACCACTTCGGCTGGGATCAGGCTTCTTTTCTTGCCCAGAGCTCGGGCTTCAGAATTTGGCATCATGTGTCATGTTGAAAGAATCGATATGCCTAAAGAGAGGATTTGCTTGGACTCTAAAAATTTTAAAGAAATAAACCTTAATCTACTCCCCCATAAAAAATGTGATCCTCGCTTTTTAAGAAATCAAATGGTTTCAAATTTGATCAAAATTATATAAAAATAATAACATTCATGATACAAAATAAATATTATTAGATTAATTATTATAGAATATATTTTCGCAATAAACCGATTTGGAGACATAAACGTGAATACTATTCACCCTAAACTTGGTTAAACTTAAATTATTTTTACAGACATGGATATCATAGTTGCATTTTTTTGTCGACGGAGGTAGTGCTATACTACTTCATCCGTACGCTAGCCCTGGAAACTATAAAGACAAACAAAACTAAGATAGGTTCTTATGGCTTTCACACCATTGACAGTAAATTTGGGCTATAAGACAAAATAAAAACATGCATCGAATGGTCTGTCGGTGAGAAAATGTATGCACCTGGAAATTTCACACAGCGTTAGAACACACAAAGATGAAATTCATTCATTGGACAGTCCAGCGACAAAAACTACACACGCCGAACAATCAACGAGCGACACAAGAACGTGGAAGATGAAACACGTGCACCGGATGGTCCGATGGTGACCAAATTACAAATGTCGGACAATCTTGAGGCATGTTAAGTGCAGATCGGCAAAAAAAAACTGACAGTCCGGATGATGAATTGTACATAATGGACCGTCCGGTGCTTTCATAGAAAATTCTGTCCAGGTCGATTCTGAAACCAGCTCAAGCTGGGTTTGGTCCTTTTGGTGTCATATTTTTATAGGCATTGATGTATTGCATGGCAATTTTGCAAAACACACGATGAGAATGGTAATTTAACGAAGGCGAACTAGTTTTCTCATTTATGCAAGCATATATGCATCTGTATACTGTTAGGGAAGAAAAAAGAAGTTGCTAGCTAGGTGAACATTCGTTGATCAGTCCTCTTCTTCCACCGTGAAGTCCGGTTCCATGGGCTTCTTAATCGACGCCTTGCCGTCGACGCTGTGTCGGCGGGACCGCCTCAAGCTGCCCCCGGTCCGCACCTCGCCGCCCTCGCGCACCCTGAGCTCCACGGACGCGCGGCGCCGCTTGTGCCGGCGCCAGGCGGCCTGGATGGAGCAGGCGGCCCACGTGCGCCACTGGTGCGAGTAGAAGCGGAACCTGTGGCGGATGCGCGCGCTGTGCAGGCGGCGGAACAGCGACGCCACGAAACCGAGGTCGTCGGCCACGAGCGCGAACGCCTCGACCTCGGACACGGCGCGCACGGTCCGGGTGGACAGCGGCAGCTTCGCCGAGGGCCGCGGGTCCAGCGCCCACGTCAGGAGCTCCTCCCCGCAGAACTCCCCGGCGCCGATGCGGCACGAGTTGAAGAAGCCGGTCCGCCCGCCCTGCGTCGTGTACGAGTCGAGGTAGCCCCGGATGATGAAGAGCATGGAGTCGACGGGGTCCAGCTCCCGCACCAGCCGCGTGCCGCGCGTGTACAGCGCCGGCCTCAGCCGCTCGCAGATCGCCTCCAGCATCTGCTCGTCCATCTCGTCGAACAGGGGCACCCTCCGGACGAGGTCCAGGCAGAGGTGGCGCTTGATGTCTCGGCGGATGTCCATGGGGAGGTCCTGGAGCAGGGCCTCCTCGTCGACGCCGCGCGTGGCCACCCACTGGTACTGGTGGTACCTCCTCACGCACTGCTTCAGCGGCTGGGGGATCTGCCGGTGGTGCATCCACCGCTCCATGTCCGTCCGCTTCGTCCGCCACTCCTCCAGCCGCACCATCGTTGCTTGGAGATAAGACTGTTGTGTTGTTATTCACCGACCACGCAGAACAAGACATGTCAGATCATTCACAGAGATCCTTAGTCGCCACGGATTTGGCTTACTTGCATGTTGCCGATGAGCAGGGCAAACAGCACCAACCCAAGAACGCCGATGACGATCGCGAAGGTTATTTCACCGATGAACAAGCTCGTCGACAGATTCTGTCCTAAGCAGCTGTACGTCCATTTATTGAAACGCAAGTTAGCAGTAAATTAACCTCAGCTTGCTTAAGAGATCCTGGCTTCGTTCCTGCTTACCTCAGGTTCTTGAGTCCCCACCAGAAGCAGTAGAAGTACTTCTGGGTGAAGGACGACGACGTGAGCTTGGCTTGCAGCGCCTCCCCGTAGATGCCGAACGGGTAGGACCCGTTGCCCGGCGTGCACAGGCTTGTGATGTTGCTCAGCTCATACCAGATGGTCCTGTTGCTGCTCAACGCCTTGCAGTCGAAGAACATGGTCTGGCACGTCGGGCTCTCGAGAAGGCACGCCTCCCTCCAGCACGCCTCCTGCCTCTGCACCGAGAAGAGATACCACAGCGCTCCCAGCACCTGTACGTACTCGTCCGGTTCCGTCGTCCAAAAAGAAAAGAAAATCAAATCAGCATCTATCTATCAACGCAAAAGAAGTCTGAAAGGATGAGCAGAGATATATAGAGGCGATCGAATTGAAGTACGTACGTGGCTTGCGAGCATGTAGAGGATCAGGTTGTAAGCGGCGCAGGCCCACGCCGTCTCCGCCATGAAGCCCGTCGCCATGACGATCTGGCTCGAGAGCGGGAAGATCTGGAACAGCCGCGGGAGGTACTGGAAGATGATGCTGAACCGGAGGATGCTCTTCATGTTCGCCGTCGGGGACTCATTCAGCGTCGGTATAACGATCCAGATCACCAACTGCATGCATGACAAACCAAACCGATCGATAGTATAGCTGGGCATGCATGCATATCTTCCGAAGCTCTCAGTTCTTGCAACTGACAGACAGACATCAATGGCGGCTAGCTGCCTGGGCTGACCAACCTGCGGCAGGGGCAGCGCGGTGACGAGGTCGAACCAGAACGTCCGGCCAAGGTACCGCCTGACGATCTTGTAGGGCTGGATGACGAGCTCGCCCCGCCCGAACACGCGCGACGACGGCGCGATGAAGGCGGTGCGGAAGCGGAACAGGATGTGCGCGGCGTAGAAGAGGTCCAGCAGCGAGCGGATCATGGAGAGCGTGAGCGCCAGCGAGTACCTGAACTCGATGCACACGTTGTTCTGCTGCGTGCCCGTCAGGTACAGGAACAGCGGGTCCACGAACAGCGACAGCAGGCAGGCGGACAGGAAGATCTTGTTCCACAGGTGGATCAGGTGCCCGCGCGGGTCGAAGAAGAGGTGGCTGCCGCTGCCGGCGTGCATCAGGGACTCCAGCTCCTCCGAGAAGGCGCGCGAGAGCACCCTGTCCTTCAGCGTCGGGTTCCGGCACGCCTTCTCCAGGCAGCCGCCGCGGAAACCCTGCCGGCATTTCCTGGGATCGTGAGCTTTGCCGTGCTTTCTGCTGCTGAGGTTCTGCTGCAGAGGGCTTGTTCTGAAGCTCTGAACCTCGATCTCGTTCTGAAACCTGAAATTTCGCAGAGAAGCATGGCTTTCGTTATAAACATTGATCCTGCTGAATCCTTTGTTCAATAACGTGGCTTTTCAGTTATTATATCTGATGAAAGTGGACATTTTAACTGTAGTGGAAGCTATCCTAATTAAGTTGCAGTTGTAACATGTAAACCTAACTTATTGAAATGTTAAACTAGACATAAAGTTTAACCTGAGAAGAGGTTTGGGATTTAATCGCGCGGGAAGAGGCACTCACCTGACATTTCGTGAAGCACCGGATGCCATGGTGATCTCTCACAGCTTCTGGTCACAAACGTTAAGGTATCCATCGATACAACTTATAAGCAAAACGGGTGCTACGATCGATGTGGAAACTGGCGTCCCAATAGATCATCAGCTATGAGACTGAAAGTGACCACGACACTGTGCTCAGCCATAAGAACTAAAAAGGCCATCTGCAACTACCTGAAACGGGGATCTTGTGATTACACTTAAAGGGGCCAAAGCAATTGTAATGAGGAGTTTCATATGGTCAGGCAAACAACAGGCACACGGTGCTCTTCAGATATATGGTGTAAGTTCTGATCACCTCTGTTTGGGCACATAAAGTAGAACATCTCAGAGTCCATGCTCCACTCATATTGAGAGATCAAAACTTTTCAGTTGGATCAAAACTTAATTTTCTTTAATGGAGCTGGACTGCTGGAGGAATAGAGGATACATGATCGTACTGCTTGGGCAATTTTGAGATGAAAAATTAACTTCAGAGCAGAATAAGCGGGCGTGTCTTCCCATGTTTCGCTTTTCCACGTCTATTCGCTTGAACATATCAGCCGCCTTATCATGTGACATGCAGGTTCTAGTCGTTTCTTCGTACTGACAGCTTGGGAGCAGAAGATCACAGAATAATCTGAAGATCTCCTTCACTCCTGACTGCCATTCCGGGGGCGCAGCCCGCAGCGTTTTGGTTGAAGTTCAGATGATAATAATAATAATAATAACAATAATAAAAGCGGGGGAAAAAATTGGGTCGACGACGGGAGCACCGATGCGCCCGTGCGCCCCCCTGCCCGATGGTTGCCATGTGAACCCAGACGCGATCGCATGGCACGTGTGAACGACGCCCAGATTTGGAGCCCAGTCCTCGCGCCGGTTTGGATGGCTGCATGCAGATTTGGAGTAACTTCTGCGGCCGCACGTTCGCGTCTAGGTTCACGTGGCAACTATCCGGCAGGGGGTGCACCGGCGCGTCGGTGCTCCGGTCGCCCACCCAATTTCAAAAAATTCTAAGCTGATGGTAGGTGCAGCCTGGGAGAGTTTCCTTGCCTGAGCTTAGGCGCTTACTAATTCAGTTGAAACACTATTAGGCTTAATATGTACCATTAGCGATTGTTAGAGCATGTATCAGGACAAGTAAACTAATGTTATCTTTATTTCGTCTCGAGGACTCGCGCACATTAGCTGTTTAGCCTTTTAATTAACCTCCGCTGTACACTTTTCTCTCTGTGAAAGGCCGTGGCTAGAAAAAATGTAAGGCACGTATTAATAGAGGATAACGTACACTAACGCATACCAAACAAAAACAATCACTGTAGAAACGACAGCGTGACAACCACTACAATAAACATAGCCCACTTTATCACCAAACCACCATCGGACATATACTACCAAGCATGACGCAAAAAAACAAGTGAAGAGCTTGGGAGAGAGAGAGGGAGAGAGAGAGAGAGAGAGAGGATGTTCTCAATAGCGATACCTCCAAAGAGGGGATGACGTTCGCAAATACCGTCAACGCTAAATGAAACCCAAGGCTTTTGAACCGAACCTTGGAGGCAAGGGATCTCGTGACAACACCTCCGACAAGCAGTGTGGCGTCAAAGACGTCACTATTGTTGGTCGCGATAGGGAGCCGAGCAGGGCATTCATGTGAAAATCCTGTACCTCCTAAACCATCACACCAAAGCACAATGTGGGTCACCGAAGCAACATAGAACTTGCCATCGCTATACAAGACAGGTTGTCGTGGGTTCGAATCCGCAACAATAATCGGGTTGTTGAATGTGGTTTGATGTGTGTGCCTTCAGTAGCTTAAGCAATGGTGTTCTTCGTGTTAAGGAATGCTCAATCAAGTTTTTACAATGGAGAAAGAGAGAGAGAGAGATGTAGGGGGTAGCGCTCTACTAGTCTAGAGTTTGATCTACTAGGACCGATCAGCCGATTCTCGGTTCGACCAGTCTGTTCCTTTTTTGTCGGGGTCGTGATACCCCGGGTATCTCAAGACACCGGTTAGTTAGCCGCTCGGGCGGCCCAAACCAGCATAGGCCTAGCAACCGTGGCCCATTTGAGTTACACAGGTTCCGGGCCACACAATGAGACAAGTGGTCCGCCAGGACCTCTCCCTTCTCCTTCCACTACACGCTACGCAGTCGCGCTCGACCTCTCCCCCATCTTGACCCCTGGGGAGAGATAAGGAGAGGCCGGACGCGGTCAAGTACGCCTGCTCTGACAGAGACAGGCCTGCTCCACTCACTCTGCCAGGATTGAAGAGACAACCATCTCGGGAGCAGACGCCACCCTGTGCGCCCCTACACAGACAAGACAACACCACCAGACGGTGATGACCGGTACGACACGACACCGTCCAAATCCAGGGCGTACGGCCCCACCCACCACGGGATGGGGCGCATGACCTCGCCCTTGACGTTTAAGACCGGCCAAGCCACCAGGGACCTTGACCTCGCAGTCTAGGGTCGATGCCACCAGCATCACGACTAGCAAAGGCGACCAACGACCTAGGAGCGGCTACTTGCTCCCGTACGATCGCCACGATGCCCCCAGGAGAATAGGAGACGATGACAAAGGCCACGACAAGACCACGTCGCGCAGGACAGTTGGTGAACCACCATCGTGCCAACAGAGCCGTCATGACCGACAATGTAGCATCATGCCGTGACGTCGGAGCGAGACAACGACGATGACCATATCAGAACGTGCAATGACGCCAGGACAAGATAGGCATGCTTGCAGGCCAAGTTTACTAGTTTCTCCCTCCCTTGGGCTCACAACCACTCGGTCAGGAGAAACCCCTCTCTCTATATGTAACTTGGCCCCCAAACTCTATATAAGGGCGGCCAGGCCTCCCATCCAAGGGGACGAACTCTCGAGATTTCATTCGAGCATTTGTTCACCTCACTCCTCCTACATTTTTCCTTAGCTTACACACCCCATTGTAAGAACTTCAGAGCATTCAACCGAGGAACACGAACTCGAACCATCTTTGAGACTAAGACGTAGGGCTCCGACTTGAACCAGTATAATTTCTTTTGTCTTTGAATGCTACCATCGTCTTCCTAGAGCAGCGCGACACACGTATAAATTCACTAGTCAGTTGACAAAACACCGACACTTTAGATCCCTTCTACAGGAGCCCATGCACGGCCTTATATATCAGGGGAGGGGGGCAATGGGTATACAAAACCATGCGGTCTATGAGGTTTTCCTAGGGTTTCTCGCCCTGGGCTTTGGTCTTCTTCTCCACGGCGCTGCTAGTCCTCCGTTGTCTTGTAGTTGGGGTCAGACAACACCGCAACCACCCCCTGACGTTGCTACCGCTGCTTGGCGCTGACCGGGTGCGCGTATTAATAGAGGATAACGTACACTAACGCATACCAAACAAAAACAATCACTATAGAAACGATAGCATGACAACCACTACAATAAACATAGCCCATTTTATCACCAAACCACCATCGGACATATACTACCAAGCATGACGTAGAAAAAACAAGTGAAGAGCTTGGAAGAGAGATGACGTTCTCAATAGCAATACTTCCAAAGAGCGGATCACATTCAGAAATACCATCAACGCTAAATGAAAACTAAGGCTTTTCAACCGAACCTTGAAGGCAAGGGACCTCATGACAAACACCTCTTTGGAGGACTGGCAGCACAGTCTGTTGCCAGCTCATCTTCACCGGGTGCGCCTTCTCATGGCTTCCTTGATACGTTAGACTTCCATCCCCCCATGGAGGGGAACTGCCATGCGGGCTCAGGGACTCCTGCTACTCACGCACGCGAGGAACCTTGTCGTGGTGCGTCACACCCCGGGTGTGACCCTGTCGAGAGAATGGCTGACACCACCTTGCGGTAGTGGAAGAAAATGTGCACTTGGCATAGCGTGGCGCTCTCCTGACCCGCGTGTCTGTTAGGCTCTGTGCACCTAACAAATTCTAGAGCATATTCGTGGTGTTGGTTGGCCAGGGCCTTCCTGAGCTAAGGTTGTGCTCATTCGACAACTACTCCCCTAGGTCGGGACCTCCTTGGTTGTGCCAAGCCCTCGAGCCCCCGGGCGAAGGTGGCCATAATGGGGATTCTAGGCTTCCTTAGCTCATTCCCTTGTCACAAGGTTTTTTTTGGGCAGAGTGGGCCCTCTGTGGCCTGCCGTGTTATCCCTTGTCAGTTGGAGGGTGCGCGTGAGCGCACCCGAGCCACTAATCTAGACTATCAGGCCATTAATCCATAGGTTTAACATAACCTTATGTTTGACTATCGTCACAAGCCGCCGAGACAATAACTATAGGAAGCCGCTAGCAGGAGATCACTTTTACTCTAAGAAAGTTGAGATACTTTGACTCTGTACGAAAGTTGGAATGACTTATAATTTGAAACTGAGGGGGTATTAACTTAGAGAAAATATTTTATCCATGAACTAATACATTTTTATTTATACTTTCTTCGTGTGCGCATAAGTCTTTTAACAGTCATCCCTCATTGTTGATTAACTAAATATAACCATATCTATTTCCATTTTATTTCTTTCATAGTACATATCTCTTAATATGATTCACGCACCAAACCGCGTGTAGGGAGCGTGGCCACGTTGCGTTAGACCTCTGTACCTTTTCACAAAAGCCCTTCTATTTAACAGAAATCAACCCGCAGTCAGTTCATATATGTTTTTCACAAGACCCCTCGAGTTTCCTTAAATCAACCCGCAGTCCAGGTCACCTATCAGGTTCTTTTTGTGAAAACCCCTCAAGATTTGCTGAAACCAATCCGCAGTTCGTCTTTAGTTATTTTATAAAAGAAACCTCAAAATTCTACGAAATGAACCCGCAATCCGCTCTTTCCTTCGTTAATTTACAAAATGTATCCTATTTACTCATGAAATAAACCCACCGTCCATTTTTCTTCCCGGTTTCGCAAAAAAGAATCGTTCTTCTACCTAAGATCGTATTTTGCTAAAAAAATATCGTACCAGCGTTCTTCTACGCCTTTTCTTGCTAGCTGTACAATAACGCGTCATATTTAATATTACTGCTACTTCAGTAAAGAAAATACCATCACGTCAATGGTTTCCCAAATTTCATGATTCGAGGTCAAATTCTCCTCATTTCGCAATTACATTAAGCTTCCGGCTACTTATGCTCCTCCCTCTTAATAAATAGTTTTACCCCTTCTTTCTCTACAATAATTATAGCCAAAAAATGTGATAGTTCCATTTCAATACCAAAATAATATCTTACTTAAATAGTACCTTCATAACAACAGGTTGCAAACCATGACACCTATGTGAAAATAACGAAGCCACGGATTTATCTTACCTATGTTGCTTAAAAAAAGTGTGCATCTACCTACATACAATTATTATTACTCTATGGATGAAATAAAGTCTATATCAACTATAATACTACGAGCACTGCGTTTCTAATTATGCACGATTGCACTTAGGCACCATGTTTTCTACAAGCCAAGCAATTTCACAAATATAGGTTCTAAAAGGATATAAAAATTAAATATTAACAAACGACGCATTTTTCTTACATAGACGAGTCCAAAACTGCACAAAACATATGTACATGTTACCATCTATTCTGCAGATCTGTTCTGGTGTCTTGTTCCTTTCCCTTTCTAGGCTCTCTAATTTATCATCTACATCTTTCAGAGTTAGTTTTGATTTCCTGGTGGACACAGTGTTTAGATAACACCCAACAAGTTCAATCTCGTATCTGTTGTTTCTTATTTACCTTTTACTAAATCATAACCATGATTAGTATAACTGGATCGCTTCATATATACACAGAAGGCAATTTTATCTACTGCACAAACCGAATCCTACAGTGGCCATCCAAAGGCAGGCGCGACACACAACGCCGCCCCGTTCTAGTGAGAAATTCCAGTTACCCCCAAATCGTCCAAATCCTCTGAGGGCATGAGACTTCTACTAGGTCGTCCATGTCCGCGTCCATCCTGGCTGCTCAGCAGCCGCGCCTCGTTCTCCTCCTTCATCGCGCCGCCACAATGCAGGCAGCTGCGAGACCGCACGCCACCACGCCAGCGACCCGCGTTCCCTGCGTCGGGCGACCTCGCGTTACGGTCTGGGTGTATTTTTTTTTCAAGTCGCTTCTGCCAAAACGTAGCAGAGTACTACATTGAGTTAACTTCAAATCTTTGTGTGGCATTTCAGGTAACCGAGTTCTTTGGTGGTATTTTCTAGATCTCATGATCTTTTAATTCAGATGTTGCTATCCTGTAATAGCGTTATGACTTTGTCTAGGCCTTTAAGTAGTTCTGCATGGATGCTATCTGTTTTGCCTTTTCGCGTTATCGCAAACTGGGAACACCAGTATGTAAAACTCTTATTGCTTTCTTAAAAGCAGACTTAATTTCCTTTCAAAAAAAAAATCTCATGATCTTTTGGTGCTACAGCACCAATTTTCTCTTTTCTCTGGGAAGGCATATGTACTGATGAGATAAACAACTATGTAAACAATCTGGTTCTTTGACATCAGTTCCTAAAGATATATGTTACACAATCTTTTCTGAAAGAAATTCATCTTTGCATAGTGATCCATAAGTTTAGAGTATATTTCTTAACCACATATAGCCACGGTAATGTTTGTTTTTCTCTGCATAAACATGAGTTACCCTCATGGGTTTCTTCAGAGGTTACTCTTTTTAGTGCTTTCCTCTCTCAAACTGTAGCTAACTGACATTAAGTGCTACTTTCTAGTAATTGTTGTTTCCCTTTTCTTTATATGAAACAATATTCATTGGCTGTATGCGTGGCTCTTTGACATTTACAATTAACTCCAAAGGACATTACACACAGAAGGTCTGTTATTCTATCATTTATTTTGGAATGGATGGAAGATAGGAATACTATATATAATCTTGCAAAATAGGCATGCTGACAAATGAAAGGTTCAATGTTGCATGGTGGATGCTATCTTGTGAAAGGCAGTATACTGTTGTAATGTGCAATACCATGATCTGTAAATATGGAGTTTTGTTTAACGCTCTGCCTGCTTAACACCTCATACATATAGTACTTTCTTAGCTACCAAATGATACTAGAGAAAAACTAACTCTTCATTTTTGTGGGGTTTTATCTTTTATTTATTTTCTTTTTGACCCGTTTGGATCTGGCAAGCTGACAACAAATACAGGTGTTAGATGGATCGATAAAGCCTTTTTGGATTTGCCTTCTTGGATGTTCCGTGCCATTTTTTTTATACCTTTTTCTTCCATGTATCCTGGAACATTCTTCTTTTGGTTCTAATATCATGTAGCCGAGATTTAGTAAGTGTCTGCTGTACATCCTTGTTAAAAGAAGGAAAAAACTGCCACACCAAAAATACATCATTTAGTAATTTAAATTCTAAAACATATAGATCCAAAAGCTAAAACCTTGTTAACAAATCTAAATTTGCATCCTAATGTTCTGTGCCACTTGTTACATAGTTTTTTTTGGTTGTGTGTAAAACTGACTATATATAGATTAGATCGAGTGTGCATTCGACTCACTTTCCTCTGATATTCATATTCAAGACGACGATGACAACAGCAACAACAAAGCCTTTTGTCCCAAGCAAGCTTACGTAGGCTAAAGATGAACACTAACAGGAGCTAAAAACAAGATAATTACATATGCAAATTAAAACAGTATTTGTATTTCTAGTAGAAAATAATAGTAAATGAAATATCAATATCATAGGCCATAGTTCTGGCACATGGATTACTAATCTCCATGCGCTTTTTTGCTAACATCAATTATATTGGGATAAATTCCATTCCTTTAAGTCCCCCTTTACTTCTTCCCCAAGTGTCAGTTTTAGCCGACCTTGCCATCTAAATTTCTTGAATTCATACCATCTAAATTTTGTTTTTGATCAAATGGTATTCATATCCAGCTCTTTGTTCATGGAAAAATTTTGATAGGTCATTGAAAGTGCAGTATCATCCATTTTGATTTATTTGCAATCATTTTGCTAAGAGCTGTATGGTATGTGGAAAATACGTTTCGAGCTCATTTTCATGTGGGATTATATATTCAAGTTTTATAAGTGTGTATGTTACTTATATAACATTTCCGTATATTGTTGGGCTTTTCTGCAAAAAATATGGTGGTTGCCGATGGATTTATACGGGGAAAGGTTTACTCCAAAGGAAAATTCCCCATTTATACCCACCGGCGACCGCTGTGGCATACTACCTCATATACCATCGAAGAAAAGGGGGGCGGAATCGAGGAGCTTCCAGCACTCCTTTAGCCTGATCCCAAGAAGGTTTTGATTTGGCAGGTAAACTTCTCCCCATATTTGATTTGTACAAAGCAGGTTGAATCTCTATTGATTCCAATCGAAAACAAGATCTGTTTTTCATGGCATCTTTCTAAAAAGCTACCAATTTTTTTTATGTGTTCTTGGATCTGATGTGATCTACATTTCTTGCACATATGTCATGGGGCTAGTTCATCAGGGGAGAATTTTGGAGGTTGTAGCCAAAGTTGGTGTGAGGGTTAGGGGCAAGATGTCGCCGGTACCCCCTTGTTGCCGGCAAGGACGGTGTACTTAAGAATTGGGGGCCATGGCGGTCGACACATGTGTGTGTGTGTGTTGGGGGGGGGGGGGGGGGGGGGGGGTTAGGGGGAGACATGTCTTGTTCTTCAATTTGTGGTGTCAGGGGAGAATTTTGGAGGTTGTAGCCAAAGTTGGTTTGAGGGTTAGGGGCAAGATGTCGCTAGTACCCACTTTGTTGCCGGCGAGGATGCTGTCCTTCATAGTTGGGGGCCATGGCGGCCGGCACATGTGGAGGAGGGGGGGGGGGGTAGGGGGAGACATGTCTTCTTCTTTAGTTTGCGGTGTTAGAGGAGAAAATCCGAGGTTGTAGCCAAAGTTGGTGTGATGGTTAGGGGCAAGATGTCGCACGTGCCCCTTGTTGTCCGCGAGGATGGTTTCCTTAAGAGTTGGGGGCCATGGCGGTCGGCGCGGAGGGGGGGGGGGGGGGGGGGGGGTAGGGGAAAACATGCCTTGTTCTTCAGTTTGCGGTGTCAGGTGGAGAATTTTGGAGGTAGCCAAAGTTGGTGTGAGGGTTAGGGGCAAGATGTCGCCGGTACCCCCTTGTTGCCGGCGAGGACGGTGTCCTTAAGAATTGGGGGCCATGGCGGTCGACACATGTGTGTGGGGGTTAAGGGGGAGACATGTCTTGTTCTTCAATTTGCGGTGTCAGGGGAGAATTTCGGAGGTTGTAGCCAAAGTTGGTGTGAGGGTTAGGGGAAAGATGTCGCTAGTACCCACTTTGTTGCCGGCGAGGATGCTGTCCTTCAGAGTTGGGGGCCATGGCGGTCGGCACATGTGGAGGGGGGGGGGGGGGGGGGGGGGGGAGGGGGAGACATGTCTTCTTCTTCTTCAGTTTGCGGTGTTAGAGGAGAATTTCGAGGTTGTAGCCAAAGTTGGTGTGATGGTTAGGGCCAAGATGTTGCCAGTGCCCCTTGTTGCTCGTGTGGACGGTTTCCTTAAGAGTTGGGGGCCATGGCGGTCGGCGCGGGGGAGGGGGGGGGGGGGGGGGGGGGGGGACATGCCTTGTTCTTCAGTTTGCGGTGTCAATTGGAGAATTTCCGAGGTTGTAACCAAAGTTGGTGTGAGGGTTAGGGGCAAGATGTCGCTAGTACCCCTTGTTGCCGACGAGGACAGTGTCCTTAAGAGTTGGGGGGCCATGGAGGTCGGTGCATGGAGGGGGGGGGGGGTGGAGGGGGAGACATGTCTTGTTCTTCAGTTTGGGGTGTCAGAAAATTCAGATGTCAAACTACCAAGTGAACTAGATGTATACATGCTTACTAGAACATCATGGGTGGCATATATGTCATAATGAATGTTCACTTGCCAACAATATTCACAGAAGGCTAGTCTATTCATATTTTGGTTATATTTGCTCTGGCTTTCTGGCTGAGATTATGTAAATACTGCTACAGTGCCAACACTCTTGTAGACTGTAGCGATAAGCTCCCCAGTTGAGGCAGAGACTGGCCGTGGCAACCGAAAAAATCCCCTCGCTAGCAACCCAAGAAACAGTGTCTGGGCGCTGGCCTGTGGCGCTTGTGGTTGGTTTGGGGCTTTGGGCCCTCCTAACAAAGGGTATTTGCAGTGGTCACCAGCTCAGAATGTTGTGGTCGGCCAAGGTGCGGCCCTACAGGGTGAAGCCGCGGTTCAGGGTTTTTTCGTGGCCCTGTGGTTGAGACTTCTTATTAATCATAATGCCTTGGGAGGCTATTCTCCAGGGTTGAATTTTTAAATACTGCTACAGTCATACTGTGTTTTGAGATGCAACATGTTTGATTCCAGTACATTTATATGAAATAACCTGTGTTTATTTGCTACTTTGCAGATATATTGACCAGTGTGGCTTTCTCCATTCCAGCCTGTCTGCAGTACTTAGGACCAGCTTTATCTTGGCCTATCGCCAAGGTAGCACCCACTGGTTCATAGTTCTGAACTTAAAAAACAATTCCAGCATTGTGATTTCTGCACTGCATAGGCTCCGAGGAGATCTACATATTGCTTCTCTTCATTCATTGCCTCGTTGTAGCACGGTTGCCACCCTCATACAACTCACTTTGTGCACTATCCTTGCTGTCTCTCATGGGCACCTCAAAGTGTTTCCTGTTTATGAGGATCCTTATCTTGACTACCATGGCTATATCAGTTGCCATGAATGCTGCAATCATTGGGGCACTGGTAACTAAGAGGGACTGCAAGTTTGCTGAGCTCATGAGACTCCCTGACATATTTCTTATGCTGTTTGTTCTGCTGTGCTTTGACTTTTCAATATATCTGGCATTCAATCTATTGTGGCCTGCAAGAACTTCAGTAGATGAGAAAATATGCTCACAGGTCTTGTTGGAAAATGGTCATGATTACAAAGTTGGCAACAAAAGGAACCCCTTAACAGATCATTTACTTGGAGAATTAGAAGATACTATCAAAATGGTGGGAATTGGGCATGACCCAGTTCTGGCCTCTGAATATGAAACTACTTTACAAGAGCAAGTCATGGTCTTCGATCAGCAGGATGAAACATTTGACATCGGAGAGACACCCTTGTCCAAGAAATCTAAGGATCATTTGGGTCAAACTGTTGGTAAAGAAACTCCTGTTTCTGAGGCCTTACATGTTGACACTACTGATTCTGTTTCATGCCATGATTCACTTTTCCTCTCTGAGCATGAATGTAATGCAAGGAATCTCATTCTTCCTTATAGACAAGCTTCAACTTCTGAGTCCCATTCAGTCAAGAATATGCTTGCCATGATAAATTATCTTGCTGTTGAAGGTTTTGCTAATGGAGAAGTTGTAAGGGATGCTGTTTCTACTGCCTTAAGTCAACAAGTTGCTGAATTGATATCCATAAGACGTAAAGAGATAAACGACACTGTGAGATTTTGTAATGAATATGCTAGTAGGATGAAATCAAAAGTTCGAGTGTTTTTTCCTTCACACCACCAGTTTGCTGACATTCTTGATGACTTCTGGGGGAATTTGTTTGACCTGCATGGTAAATTGACAGAAAAAGGTAATGCCATAAGGTTGGACCTTCTTATTGGGCTGGATGTTGAGGAGATCAAAAGCTGCCCGTGCTATTTTGATGTACTACCTGGAGGTAATAACATGTGCCCTGAACATGGAAATTGCACATTGCCTGCTGTTGTGGCGTTCAGAAAGCGCATCATGGACTCATTCCTCACGGAGGATCCTAGTCTATTGAAGGATGAGGAAGTATCATATTTTGCTATGGAAAATGATCAAGTACAATATGAAGTTCCCATTGGCATGGGAAGTCCATTGGAGGAGCTGAACAAAATGGAAGTTTTGGTTAAAAAATGTCCATCACAGCAAGTAGCTCAACAGGCTTCCAAGACAAATGTTTATTTCTCCTACAATGAATTGAAAGGGCTACTCTTGACTTCTTTTCGGGCTTGTATTCTGAATATATCGCATATTAAGAAAGCTGATTGGCTGATTGATAACAGAGGTGGGTATGATGAGAAGCTAGTAGGCTTGGCTGCTGAAATGGTGATATTTGGAGATATACATCCAAGCGGGGTATTCTGTCCGAATGCAGTAGTTGATCCTGATGGTAAAATATTCAACCTGTGCACCTCAACCCTTGGTTGTGGAGATGGATGTATGTGGCTACCTACTCTCCTTATTAGCTTTGGTGTTTGGTGCATTTCTAGAATATTTGAAGTGCTTCTTTCGGCAAAGGAACCTTTGCTTTTTGGGAAGTATAGTAGGGTTCTCAATCGCCTTCAGGTAAAACTCTCATCTTTTGTTTACAAGTGTTCTTCAATTTTTTATTGAAAATCGGTTTAAAAAGGTCTCAATTATGCCTGTATGTATGCATAAGAAAATTACATCAGTGTTTTCTCCAAATTTGTCTTGCACGCAACCTCCGTATTTTGAAGATAATCAATGGAGTTTAGGAATTAGTGGTGGATCAAGAAAACAAATGAAAATGAGTAGACAAGACCAAGGTTTTTGGATTTCTGGTGGATTAAATATTGCACTCAGTAAATTTGCTGTTGTTTTTGGTTTCCAAAGTCAAGGTCACAGCATAGCTTGCATTTGTGAAACTGTAAAGCTGGTTTGACACCAATGACCAATAGCACGAAAGTTTATGATCTGAGTATTCTTTTTAATTAAAATGATTGCTATATTAAAATAATTGTGCATTCTAGAAAGATGGTTCCTGTTACTAGCTTATTCAGCAGAATTACGGTGAACTTGCTCAATTATAAGGGTCACCATTATGATATGATATAAATCCCAGGTGCAATAAGTGTAGGTCCTTGACCGTGCTTAATCTTTTTTTTTTCGATGCGGGATAGTCCCCACTTGCATTAACGAATGGAAATCGTTTACAGAAAAAAATGCATGAATGGACCAGGATCAGTAGAAAACCAAGGCCACAGTCTAGAGCAAAAGAATATAGCACCTGACTCGGATGTTAGACTTAACCTGCCTATTACTGCCAACCATTGGAGGGATATACCTGCACAACACGAATTCTGCCAAACCAAACGACCAGGAAACTATTATAGAATATGTACAAACGCCATTGGAAGGAAGACATAACCATGCCAGCTCTAGCACTCCTCTAGCTGAGCACCTTTGTTGCCTTCGTCTTCCGAGTCGTCCTCAGCAATGTAGTTAACTTTCCCTAATGGGAAAAAATAGTTCACTAACAGATATGTATGCATTCATTAATAGCATTCAGTATGAGGCTGAAATAAAGGGCGTACCCAGTGCAGAGAGCTCCCGCTCTGTGCGGGGTCTGGGGAAGGGGCAAAAAATCATAAATACCGTTCTTTCCTCTGCTGTGACACACATAGGATTATAAATTTCACAAGTATTTCTTTCTTCATATTTGAACTTTTTGGTTCACTATGGACCCATTTTCAAAGAGCTAAACCATCTGTTAAGTCGTTGCTGGAGAATTGGTTTAAATCTTTTTATTTAGTTTCAATAGCTAGGATTTTCTTTTGAGCTTGCACCTATGTACATGTAACTTCTGTTTTTATATATTTTTATCAGAGAAATTGATAGGGATCTCTCCTGCTGACATCGTTAAAAATGGGCCCATTTTCAGCTAAACAATATTATCATTGTGTTGGTGACCAGCTTACTGATTTCTACCACTTGTACAGGGTATTCTGGATCCAGCATTCTTGAGGTCTGTTCAACCTGTTTCCATATGTCCATGCACCAAAACCGTTCCTGGTGCGAGAAGTGTGAGAATGGCCGATGGAAAACGTATCAGTGTAGAAGCTGTGTTGGAGATGCTGATGGAAGTTGAGGCCACCATATTTAGTGCGAAGCACGCTGAAGCCTATGGCAGGGAGAAGACAGACCTGAAATCTGTTCTGAACCGCTATAAACTCCTGCTCTCCAAGGTGGCATCTCAGGAGTAGGATTTCCTTTATATAACATCAATATAATAATAAAAACCGAACTCTCCAGCTATGGTCACAGATTTCTGTAATAATAAAAGCTGATGAACTCTCCAGCTATGGTCTACAGATTTCTGTATGTCTCTGTCATCTATCTGTGTGGGTCGAACTTTGACAAAAGCTATGTAATAATGTTATGGTACATGGAATGAGCTTGTGAACTCTAATAATGATTTGACAATTCCTGAAATTCTCCTTAGTGCTCATGCTTTATGATGGATGGAATTGAAGAAATTACCTGTTGTGTTGCTGGCTAATTACTTGAAAAAACAGATGCAACACACTGGGGGCGATCTCTTTGCAGCTGAGGGTTTGTTGCCGCCATGTGGAGGAGGGGTGTCGCTTATTACTTGGGACTTGGGCGAGAAAGTAAAACCCCATGGAATACCAGGCTCGATCTGGCACTGTTAAGTTTATCAAGCTTGATCAATTTGGGGAACTATTTGAGGATTTACAGTACCTTATTAACAGGTAGACCTCGGAGCCTTGGTCATGTTGATAGGTTATAGGTCATAGGACGGATGATCAACCGAGAAAAAAAACATGGCATGACGGTTAAACATAGGTCACCTCGAGCAAGTTGTTTAGATCTCGCTTTGGCCTAACCAACGGATGAACAGGTAGACCTTGGAGCCTTGGCCATGTTGATAGGTCATAGGTCATACGGACGGATGATCAACGGAGGAAAAAAAAACATGGCATGGCGGTTAAACATGGCATGGAGCCTTGATCCATGCCATTATAATTTTCGAAGTTCCGAGATCTACCACTGCAATTCGTCTATTCTAAAACGCGCAATTATAATTCTTGTTATACCTGATCTTTGCCATTTTCTACGTCTTCTGGATGCCTAGGCCCACTGTCAAGCTAGTATACGCATACACATCTTCCGTATGGACAAAAAAAAAAACACCCCTGTCCACTCGCTGATGTGTGGACCCCACACGTCACGCAACTTGACACCTTCCCATGACCCTAATATGAGGCAAAGTGGCAAGAGTGGCACTCTTGATTCAACCATGCCAAGTGCGAAGAAGAGACCAATGGGTAGGGAGGAGGCGAAGGAGAAATTGAGGGGTGGAGGGGATGAAGGACCATACAAAGAGGTTCTTCAAAACCTCATTTTGGAAAAATAAAAATTGAAGGGAGAGAGATGGAAGGAGCAAGATGATTGATACAAACGCGCAAGGTCCCACTGGAGGAGCGCAAGGTGGAGACCAATGTCATCTCTATAGTTTTGTGGACCCTTGAGCAAACATGAGACTATAGGCCCTTTATTTAGGCTAGACATATTTCTCATTTATAATAAATAAATAAAGCATATAGTGGTACTACTTGCAACATATATTAAATTGATAAATACAAAGTTGGATACTACAAGAAGAAACTAAAAAAAACTATTATGATTACCTCAAATAAGATAATAATGCTTCAGTGCTTTGTAAGCAAATGTTTTTGGGTCACAATAAGATACGAGGTCTTCAGGGCAGATCCAGTGCCGGAGGCTCCCACATGAGTGGGGTCTGGGGAAGAAAAAACCGAGGCAAGCCTTCCCCCCGCAAAATCTGTGGAGAGGCTGCTTCAAACCCGTGACTTGGTGACTCAGTAAGACAGCTCTCACCTGCACCAGGCCTGCCCTTCATACGTGGTCTTCAGGGCGGCACATTATTCCACTATTACTAAATCCAAATGACCAAACCCCTAAAGAAAAAAAAAACAAGAACATATTAGATGACTCAAATCAGATCACTGAATTGGATTAAGGAATTCAGAAATAAAGCATACCCGACAATTTAGACAATCTAATCCAACCCATCAGTGCTTTACAATCGCACCTTGTTTACTTGAAGTTGAACTTGATGGGGCGCTGAGCGCCGACACATGTAAGTTGTCCACGGTTCACCGTCTATGATTCGTCCTGGCAAAGTGCCTAAATGAAGTAGTGATCGTCGAAGGAACCACCCGAGCACGACCAGAGGCGGAATTGCACGAAGACTGACTATGTAATGTCATATACAATGTCGTCTAAATTTGAATTGGAAAAAGTATACATACCCCCACTATTCAGGGTGGACTACTTCACCCCAAAACTATAAAACCATCTACCCCTAAACTTTTCAAAACTGGTCAAATAACACCCCAAGCGGTTTTAGATGGTGATTTGCTACAATGGCATGGTTTTGTCTTTTTCTTTTATTTATTTTCACTGAATCTTTGAAAATCATAGTAAATCACAGAAAAATCACAAAATAAAAAATCCAACTTTGTTGGACTCCACAAGAGTAGATCTACACAGTGAACATATAATATGGTATGCTTTAGTACAAAATTTTTGCTGTAGATTTAGATTTGTACTTTTCTGTAATTAAATGGAATAATTCATAACTGCAGCTTCTATGGTCCAATTGTGGTGAAATTTTTATGGTGGACTAATTATTGTATGCTTAAATTATAGTAAAAATTTCATACTCACTGGATCATGTAGTATGAAATTTTAACTATAATTCAAACATACAATAATTGTCCTACATAAAAATTTCACAACAGAAGCTGCAGCTATGAATTATTCCATTTAATTACATAAAAGCATAGATCTAAAGCTACAACAAAAACTTTATACTAAAGCATACTATATTATATGTTCACTGTGTAGATCTACTCATGTGGAGTCTAACAAAATTTGATTTTTCTATTTTATGATTTTACTGTGATTTACTATGATTTTTCAAAAATTCAGAGAAAATAAATAAAAAGAAAAAGATAAAACCACAGTCACTGTAGCAAAACCACCGTCCAAAACCGCTTGGAGTTATTTAATCGGTTTTGGAAAGTTCAAGGGTAGAAAATTCGGTTTTATAGTTTGGGGGTGAAGTAGTCCACCCTGAATAGTTGAGGGCTATGTAGACTTTTTCTAAATTGAATTTGTGGATTTGAATATGAATCATGTGTATGAACTCACAACAGTTTTGTTTGAATTAATGTCGAGTCCAATAGGTAGAATACATAGTAAATAAAAAAATAGAAAGTAGTGGTCCTAATTTATGGGGTTACTGCTGGAATTGATAACTCGGCATAGCTAGCGCCCGGACGTCCAGACGAATGCCCGTGTCTGGACGCCGGCGCATGCTGCTCCATTTTACATGTGTCCGTACGCACGCAGGAACCTCCGTCTGGACGCCCGCGCCCCCCTCTGCTTGCCGCGCTCACATGCACGCGGGCCCGCACCCCTGCCTCCATCCCCCTCCGCATCACGTGCCCAGGACCCTTGTGCCCCTGCTCCATCCCCCTCCGCTTGCCACGCGCATGTACAGCACCCCAGTAGCTGCAGTTGGCGACTGCAGCAAACCGGTCCCATGTTGTAAGGAAAATGGACCCTAGGCCCATTTACTTTGGATTTTGGTGTTTGATGACCAACACAACCAAATTGGACTAATGAATTTGCAAGTGTTTGTTTTGTAGTCCAACAGGGTGCAAGACATGACTTGGACGAAGGCGACGTGATGATCCGACGATCAACACCTCAAGCAAGACCTTAGGAGCACAAGAGAAGACCCAAGAGATCAAACAAAGTCAAAGCATGAAGATTGGAACCAAGCCGTACGTAAGATCGCGAAGAAACGAGCTCGCAGAGGCGACCGGACGCTGGACCGGACGCTGGTGGCAACCGACCGGACGCAGGGCATCAGCGTCCGATCGAGTACAGAGAGGTTCCAGGCGCGCGAAACCGCGACCGGACGCTGGCAGTGTCCGATCGGTGGTTCGCGGCTGCAACGGTTGGGACGACCGGACGCGTCTGGTCAGGACGATTCAGCGTCCGGTCAGTAGCAGAATTGCGGGAGTTCGACCCCAACGGCTACTTTCTCAGAGGGGCTTATAAATACAACCCCCAACCGGCCATTTGAGGAGTGTGGAGCTAAGAAAACATACCAAGGGTGTTGATACACTATTTTAGTGATCTCCACTTGCATAGTGCTTAGTGTTTCATCAGGTGATTAGCGTAGGTGCTTTGCGAAGTGCTTAGGTTGATTAGACCACTGCTTATGCGCTTGCTCTAGGTGTATGCCTAGTGTTTAGTGAGGTTTGCATACCTCTTGCCACCCCGTGCTTGCGAGCACAAGGGTTGTACATCGAAGGGGCTTGAAGTCTTGCGAGATCGCACCAACCGCGTTTATGGTGCGGCCGCCACCGTGTACCGAAGGGAACAAGGCCCACGGCGTTTCGGCCGGAAGCTTGATAGTGAAGACGGCGGGGAGCATCCGGGAAAGGCTTTCCGGAAGGCACATCGGAGACCCACTTGCGCGTGAGAAAGGCCCGAGGCTATCCACGGAGTTACCCGACCGGGAGCTTGGCCCTTGCGAGGGATTCCTTGCGAGGGGCTCCAACGAGGACTAGGGGGGAGCTTGCGCGCTTCTCGATACCTCGGTAAAAATACCGGAGTCGTCGATGGGAGTTTGCATATCTCTATCTTGCTCTTTAAGCTTCCGCATTTACATTGATCATTTTATTATCATTTGCGGTAGAGATAGCAACACACTAGCAAAACCGTAGTTGCACATCTAGATAGATTATCTTTTGCATATGTTTTGCTAGAGGCAGAAAAAGAGGCCATAGTTTGGAGTTAGATTTTTAAGTTGCCTAATTCACCCCCCTCTTAGGCGTCCAAGTGTCCTACAATTGGCATCAAAGCTGGTTGGCTCATATTTGGACCTTTGGCTTAACCGCCGTTGAGCCGACGCTATTGTAGAGTGGTTGGGATGGATACCGCTAGGCCTCCACAATTTGACGGCACTAACTTCCTATACTATAAAGCTAGAATGGCTTGCCACCTTGAGGTGGTGGATTTGGGTGTATGGAGAGTCACTCGTGACGGGATGAAACCCATCAAGAATCCAAAAAAAACCCACAAAGAGTGATGAAAAAGAAATGCATTTCAATGCTAGAGCTAAGAATTGCTTGTTTGAATCATTTAGCATGGATGTGTTTAACCAAGTGTTCACCTTAAATATGGCACATGAAATTTGGTTAAAACTCCAAGAGCTCCATGACGGCACAAGTAATGTCCGTGAGTAAAAACATTGTCTAGCCAAGAAAAATTATGACTCCTTTGCTATGAATGATGATGAGCTTGTTCGTGATATGTATTCTCGATTGAATCTAATTATCAATGAGCTCCATTCAATAGGATTATTAAAGCTAGATGATGCGGACATCGTAAGGAAAATCATCTCCATTCTACCACAAAAGAAATATGCAAGCATCATCACCATCCTTCACAACATGGAGAACTTGAGCACCATGACCCCGGGCATTGTCATTGGCAAGCTAGTGGCATTTGAAATGTCACGTAAGATGGGTCAAGGAGAAGCATCTTCATCAAGCAAAGGCAAAGCTCTCGCTTGTAGCGAAAAGAAAAAGATGAAGGGCAAGAAAGTTGAGTCAAGCTCAAGCTCAAGCTCCTCAAGTGAACAAGAAGAAGATGAGGATGATGATGATGATGAAGATTCAAGTGATGATGATCAATCTTCCTCCTCCACCTCCGACCTTGATGAAGAATCAATCAAACTTATCAAAAAGGTGGAGAAGATAATCGTAAGGCTCAATGTCAAGGGTGTGCCCATCCAAATTCAAGACCTCGTTTTCACTAATCAAAGAAACGAGCAAAGAAAGAGGGGATGCTATGGATGCGGCGAGTTGGGGCACTTTGTGGAAGTTTGTCCAAACAAGCCCACACCCAAGACAAAGAAGAAGGCATGTAAGAACAAAACCCTCACAACAATAAGGTCATGGGATGATTCTTCAAGTGAAGAAAAAAACCATCACAAGAGGCGAGGTCACAAGCACTCATCATCAAGCTCTTCTCGTGTGTGCCTTATGGCACGAGGTAACAAAAGCTCATCCTCTAGTGAGAGTGATAGTGATGATGATTTGCCTTCTTACAATACAATTGTGCAACAAAATCTTAAATATGCTAAAGTTTGCACTAGTCAACAAAAGAAGCTCAAAACTTTAAAAGAAGAGCTAGGTAGTTCACAAGAAGCATACAAGAATTTGCTTGAACAATATGAAAACTTTGCAAATCTCAATGTTGAACTATCTACTAAAATTGAGCAACTTGAGGCTAGTGCAACAATAAGTGCATGCACAATTAATGATAAGCAACTTGAAAAGAAAAATGAAAAATTAAAAGAAAAGTTAGCTAGCTCACAAAATGATTATCAAAGTTTGCTTGCTAAAATGAAAATCATGTGCAAACATTGTGATGAGCTAACAAATAAAGTTGCTAATCTTGAGACCATCAAAAATACCCCCACCAAGGCAGCTAAAAGAAATGACATAATTAAAAAGCATGCATCTACCTCTTGCAATGATTTATGTTTAGACTCACCTTTGTGCAACCAAGCTTGTGTTGAGAAAGTGATTGTAGATACATGCACACAAGAGGTTGCAAAAGAGATTGAGCAACTCAAGCAAGAAGTAGCTCGCCTCACCAAGGACTTGACTCAAGTGAAAGGCAAGGCGAAGCAAACCCAACTTCATCAAGATAACACCGTCAAAGGAGTGAAGAAGCTTGATGAAGGACAAACCGTGGTTTGTTACGTGTGCCACAAGGAAGGTCACAAGTCCTATGAGTGCAAGGTGAAAAATGGGGGAGGAGCAAAGAAGGAGAAAAAGCAAACAAGCAAGCTCTCCAACACCTACACCAACAAGGTGGACAAGAAGGCCTCCACACCTTATCTCTTGAAGAAGAAGAAAAATGACAAGGTGGTGGCCATCAAGGTGAACAAGCAAGCCAACAATGGGGTCAAACACTTTTGGGTGCCAAAGGAAATCATTTCCAACATGAAAAGCACCAAGAAGGTTTGGATCCCGAAAGGCAAGTAAGAAGTCCGTCAGACTACGAAGAATTTGGAGACTTGGCAAAGTTTAGGTGCATTTCATGGGGTGTATCATGATGGACAAAGTCATTGCCAAGTAGGTTAGTGAATATTATGGACCCAAATTCCCCTTCTCATGTTAGGTAACTAGATGTCATTACTTTCAATCAGCATTTGTTTCAATTGGTATTGTCTTTCAATTGGTATACTCTTAAAGCATCTAGTTATCTTTTATGCCTAATGTTTGCATTTACATGCTTAAATCTTTTGTCATGCATTCAATAGGTATATCATATGGTAGGCTTGCTCGGTTTCATTATCAACCTTTGGAGCAAACCTACATGGTTTAAAACTATTTAGGAGCACGGCACATAGCTTGTTTTACAATTAACTATCTAATATGTGCCAAAGTCCAAATTGTAAATAATCTCTCCCAAATATCATTTTCAAGTGGTATTTTGATACTTAAATCAATGTGCACAAATTTTACAAGTATTCAACACTTGTGTGCACAAATTTAGGGGGAGCTTAATCTACAACTTGGATGCTTTGAGACTAACACTTTTTTCAAATGGTATCAATTTTTCAAACCTATCACATGTGTAATAGTCTCATTGTAAGGAAATTGGAGTCCCCGGAGTTAAGCATCATTCTTCAATTGGCATAATCATGTTGATATGCTTTCTCCATGCATTATACAGATTAAACTCTCCTGTACAATAAATTGCTAATTATGCATATGCTTTACTTTCTACCATATGTATGCATACATTTAGGGAGAGCTTAGTCTATATAATGTGAGAGTCAAATTTTGTGATCCATCTTTCTATACACAAAGGATCACAAAATTTGATCCTCCCTTGTGCTACTAATGTCTTCCTTTTCGGTGTTTGATGCCAAAGGGGAGAATTTGAAGGACCAAAGACAAGCATTTAGATACTAGAAGTAATGGTCCAAGAAAGGGAGGGAAGTAAATTATGGGTTAGTCTAAGGATTGGGAGATTTTTTTACATGGGGACATTTGCAAGGGCAAGACAAGTTTTTAAGTAAAGTTTTAATTGGTATCTGTCAATTAAGTATCATATAACCTTGCCCTTCGCATTGCATCCTAGCAAAGTAGGTAGTCTTTAACTTCCAAACTCTTATTATTTGCTTGCTTTGGTCGTGTTGGCATCAATCACCAAAAAGGGGGAGATTGTAAGGAAAATAGACCCTAGGCCTATTTACTTTGGATTTTGGTGTTTGATGACCAACATAACCAAATTGGACTAATGAATTTGCAAGTGTTTGTTTTGTAGTCCAACAGGGTGCAAGACGTGACTTGGACGAAGGCGACGTGATGATCCGACGATCAACACCTCAAGCAAGACCTTAGGAGCACAAGAGAAGACCCAAGAGATCAAGCAAAGTCAAAGCATGAAGATTGGAACCAAGCCGTACGCAAGATCGCGAAGAAACGAGCTCGCAGAGGCGACCGGACGCTGGACCGGACGCTGGCGGCAACCGACCGGACGCAGGGCATCAGCGTCCGATCGAGTACAGAGAGGTTCCAGGCGTGCGAAACCGCGACCGGACGCTGGCAGCGTCCGATCGATGGTTCGCGGCTACAACGGTCGGGACGACCGGACGTGTCTGGTCAGGACGATTCAGCGTCCGGTCAGTAGCAGAATTGCGGGAGTTCGACCCCAACGGCTACTTTCTCAGAGGGGCTTATAAATACAACCCCCAACCGACCATTTGAGGAGTGTGGAGCTAAGGAAACATACCAAGGGTGTTGATACACCATTTTAGTGATCTCCACTTGCATAGTGCTTAGTGTTTCATCAGGTGATTAGCGTAAGTGCTTTGCGAAGTGTTTAGGTTGATTAGACCACCGCTTATGCGCTTGCTCTAGGTGTATGCCTAGTGTTTAGTGAGGTTTGCATACCTCTTGCCACCCCGTGCTTGCGAGCACAAGAGTTGTACATCGGAGGGGCTTGAAGTCTTGCGAGATCGCACCAACCGCGTTTGTGGTGCGGCCGCCACCGTGTACCGAAGGGAACAAGGTCCGCGGCGTTTCGGCCGGAAGCTTGATAGTGAAGACGGCGGGGCGCATCCGGGAAAGGCTTTCCGAAAGGCACATCGGAGACCCACTTGCGCGTGGGGAAGGCCCGAGGCTATCCACGGAGTTACCCGACCGGGAGCTTGGCCCTTGCGAGGGATTCCTTGCGAGGGGCTCCAACGAGGACTAGGGGGGAGCTTGCGCGCTTCTCGATACCTCAGTAAAAATACCGAAGTCGTCGACGGGAGTTTGCATATCTCTACCTTGCTCTTTAAGCTTCCACATTTACATTGATCATTTTATTATCATTTGCGGTAGAGATAGCAACACACTAGCAAAACCGTAGTTGCACATCTAGATAGATTATCTTTTGCATAGGTTTTGCTAGAGGTAGAAAAAGAGGCCATAGTTTGGAGTTAGATTTTTAAGTTGCCTAATTCACCCCCCTCTTAGGCGTCCAAGTGTCCTACACATGTAACATGTGCAACACCAGATCTACTTTTAAAATATCTAGATGAAACACCTGTAATATACAACTGAAACAATTAAAACACTTGCAACATACATATAAAACACTTGCAAAACACTTGATAGCCATCGCAAAACATATGAAACATCCAGATGGAATACTTGCAATATACGTATGAAACATCTGAAACACTTGAAACATACTCTTGCAACATACATGTATATGCAACACCCAGATCTACTTTTGCTACATCTAGATAAAATACTTGAAACTTACGTCTGAAACACTTAAAATATACGCTTGCAACATGCGTATATTATTATTGCAACATATGCAACATCTCAGATTTACTTTTGCAACATCCAGATCAAACACTCTGGAACTTCCGAAACACGGCGGCCACAACCTACCTGGTGGGGAACCACAGTAGCCAGCAAGCTCGGGTCAGGGGGACGTCGGCCCAGCGTACACCTCCGCTGCAGGACGTCGACCCGTCACTCCTCCTACGATTCTCCCGCGCTTGCTCGGCCGCAGTCCTCCAACACCGTCCGCTCGTGGGAGATGGGGCGCGGCGTGGCCGGCGATAGGGTGTGGCGCGGTGGGGGAAGGACACGACGTGATGGGGGACGTGTGCGCGGTGGGGGAAGGGGGCACGGTGGAGTGGGGCGGGCGTATGCGTGGTGACTCCAGGACACCGATGCGAGTGCGAGTGGGAAAATTTCAGCGATGGAAGATGGAAGGTGTTGTTGGGCATGTCCGCTTCTCAAGGCCCATAAAGGCATGCGTGCAGACAGAACGGACGACCGTGTGCAAGCATTTGCGTACCATAACACAAGACAGGAGCTACCAAAACTCAATCGTCGAGTCCAATAGATAGAATACATAGAGTAAATGAGAAAGAAAAAGAACAGAAAGTAGTGGTCCTGATTTAGAGGTTAACTAGTGTTGAGACCAAAATACAAGACATCAAAAAGTATGAAAAGCTACTAAATCAGAAGGAGGGCTCTAATTTGGAGCTACGGCTAGAGTTGCTCTTACTTTGAAAGAGATGCAACACAGCATAGCAAGTGTCCGTGCGCGACAACCTGAGATGGAAACCACGTTGCGATTGCGACTGAGTTTGGTATGCCATTTCTTGAGACCACGTTGAGATTTATAATTAAAGACCAGTTGCTGATTACTTGTGCGATAAATTCAAACTCAGTTGTCGTCAGAGTTCTTGTCAGGCCATCGATCCCAACATTATCTGGTAACAATCCTAGCTACTTGCTCTTGCTGGAGATCATATCCTTACAGAACTGATACATTTTGCAATGGAAACTGAACACCTGGTGCATTCGCGACTAATCTGTCAGCAGCCGGTCGGCCAAACACTGCTCTTTTGACAAATCTTCGGTCCAAACGAAAGGCCAAGGAGCTGCTACCTCGGCCGTGACTGTGCTGCGGGCAGAGTCAGTACTCGAGTGTGTGTACCGCAGTCACTGACGATGCCTATTGCGCCATGGCCCTGACGTTCACACTCACATCGAACCGACCCTCGGCGTCCCGGCGCGAATGAATACAGGGCACGCTGCCCGCATTATCGGCCTACCGGTCACAGACTCACAGTACATGACACCACGACAAACCTGTAACGTCGCAGCGCGACCTTTAGTAGTACGTGACAACGTCAGTGACGGCAGTGGGTGGGCGACAGGATCGGCGGAACGCCACACCACGACTCCACGAGTGGCCATTGCGCTAGACGAGCGGAGGGTCGGATCGGGGAGCTCAGCTGTGAACTGATCTGCAGATGAACGACAGGACAGGCAGCCGAGCGAAAGCGAGGGGCAAAACAGCCCGGCCGCGGCGGAGCGCCTCCCACGCCGCCTTCTCGACGCTTTTCCGCGGTGACCGGCCGTCCGAGCCGAGCGAACCGAAATCCGCTGGGTTTTCAGTTTTCACCTCGCGGCCGATCAGTCTAGAGTGATCATGCGTGGTTCGTGCCGCTACAGGCTAGAGTGACAGACAGGAGCCGTGAAAGCCGCAGTTGCTTTCCGGCGGTTCGGGCCGGGGCCCCTGCCGTGCCTGAGCGTTATGGCCATGGGCCGTAGTTGGAGTCTGTACTAGTTGGTCATGGGCCGTAGGCGTGTGTTGGGCCGGAGCCCGTGAGGCTGTTCAGCACGATTGAAAAATAAGATAAAATACTGTTCCGGCTGATTATTATGAACAGTGATTTTGTGAGTGCGCTGGGCAGCCAGCCGAACGCGTCCGTAGTATCCGAGGGCGTCGTGTGTCGGTGCCGGCGCAGATATAAGCCGAGCCCGCTCCTCTGTAACGGCAACGAAGAACAGATAACTGAATCCCCGTCTAAACCAATCCTCCCTCTCAGGATTCAGCCGAGCTCTATCTTGTTCGTCCCAATTTCTTGCTACGATTCCCTCCCAAACTCCGTTCAACTACCTAGGATCATTACACTGAGACGCTGCAGGGGCGTTTTCTGATAGGGCTGCGCGGCTGCAATTTGCTTGTGTTTGGTAGAACGTGTGGACGGCGGGTTTCGCGCCTCCAAGTGGGTCTCCAGCGCTCGGTGTAAGAGTACGTACGAGCGGCGAGCGTGGCTTGGCCCTTGGCGTGGTGACTGGTGAGCCACACAGGTTTCAGAGATCGGTCATGAATGATCAGCAAATCGGCAGTGGTCTGCTGCTGCTGCGGTGCTGCCAAGAACATCCTGACGGGCTAACGGCCAAGGCTATCGAGACATGCTGACGGGCAGCATGTGAGCTGACGCGAGTGGTCACTACCGTCCTCCAACAGCAAATTCTGATGCGGATCTCTAGTCCTTATTTTGCCGTTTATTGATTATAATAGCATAGGGGGCGAAGACCCAAGTCTCAAACTGTATGTACAGCAGAAAGACAAGATCTCTAGTCTTTGGTCACGCGATCCACGAGGATGCTCCTCGTGTGCAGCAGCAATTAATTGGAAGTTGCAAGTTGAAACTAACTGTTCTGCGAACACTGTGAGTCAATATGATTATGTGAACAATGCAAATTAAAGTTGGATTTTCATGTTTCCAGTAGAAAATTAACATTGGGCTGCCAAACTTCTGCATTCTCAGTTATTTTTCTATCCTCACCAGACATCGCGGATTCAATGTTTGGTTGGTGACGGTGAAATTGAGCGGCTACCTGCACCCATCGTCCCATCCAGACCAGATCGCAGCCACTTGATTGGTCACTATTGACTTGGTTGCAAGGCAGTGGCACTGGTTAATAGGCTGCATTCCACTCCAGGCGGCGATGACTGGAGGTGCATGCATGCATTCACCTACCGTGAAGCACTATCACGAGCAAAGCCCTTTTCACGCGTGTACGTATTATAAGCAAGCCATTTGACAGGCGTGCTCCATGTGTTGTTGAACTTTACTACCCTTTTTTTTATGTTTGAAACACGAACGTGGACCATGTTCAAAACAAAGTTTGAGTGCTTCAGTCGAGCTTTGAAATTAAAAGGTGGGTAGGCGAGATGGACGAAGAAACTATATAGAAAACAACGCAAAAACACAAGTGGATTTTAAAGTTGTTTTGTTGGATTATTGACCCTCGCACTCCGGCCAGCGTTTTCATACTCTACAATCCTTGGCTGGCCCTCCAAATTAAATTGGGGATAGTAGGATAATAGTGTCAGTGTGGTGCGAAGCGACTCAAAAAAGGCAAAGGATAAGTCTGCCTTCTTTTCCGCTCTTGCGTGCGCAGCTACCTAGCCACACCTAGGGTCCGAGCACTATCTTGGCAAGAGTATTTTGAGCAAATTCCCTCGTCGTCACTAAAAATTATAGTATTCCATTCTGTGTCACTAATTTAAAATTATCTCTTGTTCCATGCCATTTCTGTTAGTTGACTGGTACTAGTGGGTTGCTATTATGTTAGCATGGAAAATACAAATTTATCCATTATAACGGAAAAGCACAAAGACACACCGGCCAACCAGCAATGAATAGATAGATGTATCATGTATGCTATGATGATAAAATAAACTAAGAAAAAAGTAAGCCAATTTAACTTTCCAGAATGCACAAAGATAGCCGACTACATAGAGAATGTGTGCTCCCAAGCAAAATGAAATGTTTGAGGTGTTTCTCGTCGGTCTGTTGGAATGATCTCGGCTTAGTCCAATGACTGACCGAGTCATTAGAAGCTTAATGGCCTACTAACAGTCCATGACTGATGGACATAATGACCCAACAGCTAATGGCCTGGTCCCAGTGGTGCCCGAGCTATAAGTAAAAGTTCACGATATCTAATTAATTAACATTAAGACCGTAATTAGCCTCTAACCACCTACCGATCAAGGTTAGCTCGGTGCATCTCCTGAAGACCAGCATCCAGCCGTTAGCCACCCTGTGCCGTCGTCATCGCCATGGATGCCCACTGGAGGACGGGATCCACGAGTCTACACGGCCACTGCGACTACGGGCCTCTTTGGTTTCTGCAAGTACCTCCTAAAATTCCTGTCATATTGAATGTTTGGACACATGCATATAGTATTAAATATAGACTAATTATGAAACTAATTATATAACTTGCGACTAATTTACGAGACGAATCTTTTAAGCCTAATTAGTCCATGATTTGACAACTTGGTGCTACAGTAAACATATGCTAATGACGGATTAATTAGGCTTAAAAATTCGTCTAGCAAATTAGCCTCCATTCATGTAATTGATTTTGTAATTAATCTATATTTAATGTTCCTTATTAGTATCTAAACATTTGATGTGACATAGATTTTAGGAGCGGGACTAAAGAACTAAACACCCCCTACATACGATGCTGCACATCACTGGTGCTACTACAGGGCATCGGCCACCACCTCAGCACAAGGTACGAACTAAGATCGACAAAATCCCTAATCTCCTAAGACCTAGGTGTTCTACTGTGGAGCTAGGCTATCAGATCCTGTGATAAAGGTTAATATATTATAACACGATCATCACAAAGACCATAGTTTTGAGCGAACTGCCGGTTAGGTTCCCTTGGTGCAACTTGTCTACTCGGAGTCCTCAACTTGACGAGAGTACTTGCATTTTACTAAATTTCACTACTATTAAAGAGATTTTAGGAGACACCTCCTGAATTAATAGAGGTGGGCACAAAAGTACGCTGCCTTAGGGGAGTGCCTCGGGATATGTAGGTGCTATTCCCGAATTTGATGGTACAGATGTAGGCGACACGCCTATCAATAGTGAGATGACTATGATAACTTCGTCAATCTGAAGATTTAAAGGTATAGCTTTTCGAATGTGCTTGTAGGGATAGGGAGTGTGTGTGCGTGCATTCATAGAGGTTTATGCATGCATATATGTGAACATCTACGTCTATATTGTGTTTCAAAAAATACCATATTTTTGAGAGGAGACATATGACAAACTAGCATGAAAAATAAAGAATAGATGGATATCGCGTAACACATGGGCCAGGGATCAGTTCTCCAGGCCGCGATGCGCGTGTGCCAAGCGACCAGTCTAGGGCGCATGCCTTATAATACCCCTGGTGTTACGAGCTTGCTTAGCACCGAGATTTAGGTCCGAGACGGATTAGCCAAACAAGTTTTCGGGTTTTAAAAATTTATAACGCACGTGAAATGATAAACAAATCCTATGTGACTCATTTTTGTGGACTCAAATAAATATCCAAGTTAACTCACTTAGTGCGTAAAAGTGCTAATGAAAATCCTAACGAGAAAAATAGGATAAGTCGTTTTAATTGTTTAGCACGAAAAACAATTTATATAAGCAAAAATAAAATATAACTTGTGTGTAATACTTAAGTAAAGATGACGAGCAAGTGGTGTAGTTGAAGATGCAACTTTAAATTATGAAAATAAATGTTGTTAACTAGTGTTCTTCGGAGCTCAAAATCACATTTGAAGTTAAGATAAGCTCTTTTCGTTAAGTCGGCAAACACTTGAACTATTGTTTAAAATGTTATTTTTGGCGAATTATATTGAGTAAAATAGTTAAATAGTGCTTAAGTATTTCGTTCCTATGGTCTAGTATGAAGTATGGGCTATCACATGTAGTATTTCTTGGTTGAATTTACTAAGGTATGGACCTCTTAAAAATTGTGGCAACAAGTGTTCATGGATGTTATGTCCAAATTGAACCCTTGTCTTTTCTAAGTCAGAAAAGAGTATTGGACAGTGCTATTTTGGCGTTTAAGTTCTAACTAAAATGCTTAAACACTAGCTTCATGATTTCGTAGTGTTAGTTGCCTCTAAGTGAGTACTTTAGCATGGTGAAGTCCACGGATGAGTTGGAGTTGTCGTGGCGTCGCAGAAATTGCCCTAACTTTGTTAGAACGCGCTGTCGATCTTGTTTTGGGCTTCGGTCGTGAACTGGCGTTCAGCGCGACGAGCTCCTGTTGGCACCTCTCTATCTCCCTCGACGCTCACTCTTCGACCATGCTCGTTGCTCGGATGAGAAGTCCTTAGTGGCTACTATAATCTTAAACTCTTGTTTTAATCTCAACTAGGCTCTAAGCGGTTGGTTTTGACGCTTTAAAATTCGTGCTTTGCACGTGGTTCGGCCGTTTGGGCCCGGGGACGCGGTCACCGAGTCCGGTGTCGCGCCGTCGTGGGCTACCTGCACTGCTACCAGCCGCTGCTACCATGCGCTGTGCCGCGCGTTGGCTGGCGTACCCCTATGGCCATGACCGCTGTTCCGCTCGCCAGGCCAGGTGTGGCCGCAGCCGCTCTTCGCCGTGCGTGGGACGCTACCGACCGTGGCGCTGTCCGAGCGCACATGCAGGGCTGTGCCTTGTCCTCTTGTCATTTTGGTTACTGCAGCGCTCGCCCTCCGCCACTCAACCCACCTTCCCCAGCTCTATTTTCGGTGCCGTGGCATGACTTGCCGCATCGCGAGGTCGCACTGCCGCATGCACATGGCCGCACAGGCACCCCCCCATAAAGGCTCCACCTGAGCTTTTAACAACGCGACCTTTGCCCTCGCTCATGCGGTCATATCCCCGTGCTGCCGTGCCTCATTGGGTTGTGGTCGGGCCACCTCTGCCGGGGCCGCTTCCCGCGACGTGGCGGTGGCAGTGCACCGCTCTCCCTTCCCCTTTCTTAATCACCAGCTCGAGGCTTTCCAGTCCAATTCCTCGCACCGGTGGGTAGCTTAGCAAGTTAGCTAGGTGTTGCATTCTCATAGAGCCCAGCCGTGGTCTGTTAATGGTCAATTTTGGTTTCTCCTCGCCGCTGGTCATGTGCGCCGCCATGACCAAAGGGTTGGGGGTAAGGCCTGTAGGCGTGGTAACAGTTCAATTAGTGGTGATAGGTACTGAACTATTTCAGTACGGGAGTTGGCCCGATCTTCACGGCAGTAGGTCACGATCAAGATAACTTGCAACAAGGCAGCGGGGATAAAAGGGTAACTTGCTGAAGAACAGCGGAGTAACTAGCTTTATACCTGGCCAAGGTTGGAGGCGACCAAGCGACGGGGAGAGAGGCACCTAAACCACGAAGACTTTGACTCGATCTCCAAACGACCACAGAACCACAACCGGAGCTAATCCACACAAGGCGAGGCAGCCGTACTAGAACCCGCAAGCACGAACTAGTGGATCCCAGAGGGATCTCTTCACAAGTCCAGGAAGAACAAGGAAGAACAAGGGTTTGAGTAAGCACTCAGCAGCTCGGCTGCAATATCACTTGAATTATCAAATCATCAAAAAAAGTCCCTTTTCTAGTAGCCTAGAGGTGGTATTTATGCTATGAGAAGTCTCTAAGATAGATGTGAACTGAAGAAGCCACGTTGGGAGGTGGAAGGTCAACTGGCTAGAGCATTTACGAGGTGGTCTTCAGTTCCCGTGCGTCTTCTAGGCTTCTGTGCAGTCTTCAATATTTTGGTCATAACTCCTTCCTGGGAAGTCCAAATGACGAACCGTTGGATGCGTTGGAAAGCTAACTTCATCATATTTCCAACCATGTATGCTATGCACCACAAATTATTGTAGAATGGTACAGTTTTGCACGGGATCTTTAGCTTTATGCAGACTGTTGAGCTTCGGAGTAGTCTTCACTAAAACTGGTCGGACGCCACACTGGACACTCCAAACTGGTCGGCCATGATAGCATTGGAAACTATGCTTCAAGATCTCTCCAACAAGTGCTCATTCACCTTCATAGCTTTTGGGAGACAAAAGATATGACTGTTTCTTCTGGATGGTTCTGTCATGCTGGGTTGACTCGAACGTAGCTCTTCTTTCTGATCCATCCTTGATGTATCCTTGTCTTCCTCCTCGGAGAACCTGAGTAATAACAACATGCACGACTTAGGTAGCTCGAAATTACCATCAATATTTAATTGAATTTCACAAAGTAGCGCGTGCACCTCTTGTTGTATCTTTTTGGCGCGGCTACGGGTGATTGGTCCAGTAGGGACTTGGAGTGGTGTCGTGGTCGGGGAAGTAGCTGGTGAGGTCGACGAGGTCGGTGAGGTGGTTGGAGAGGTCGCCGATGAGGTAGACAAGGTCGGTGAGGTGGTCGGAGAGGTTGCCGATGAGGTAGACGAGGTCGGTGAGGTGGTCGGAGAGGTCGCCGAGGTCCCCGACACTGGCGTGGTCACATCATCCTCCCCCCCTTGGAAAAGAGTCGTCCTCAACTCTTCCAATCCAAAGAATGGAGAGAGGTCGGCCACATTAAAACTGGTGGTCACACCATAAGTACTAGGCAGATCAGTTTCATAAGCGTTGTCGTCGATCTTGCATAGCACTTTGAATGGACCATCAGTTCGGGCTTGCAACTTGCTTTTGCGTTGTTCAGGAAATCTGTCCTTGCGTAGATGCACCCAAACCAAGTCTCCTGGTTCAAATAACACCTTCCTTCGACCTTTATTGGCGTGCTTCTCATACATCCTGGTCATCTTTTCAATGTTTGTCCGAGCTCTATCATGAAGGTTCTTGACAAACTTGGCTCGCTTGCTTGCATCGAAGTTTACACGTTCCTGCATAGGTAAAGGCAAAAGATCTATGGGAGCAGTGGGTTTGAACCCATATACAATTTCAAATGGACAAAATTTAGTGGTCGAGTGTAATGCTCTGTTGTATGCAAACTCGACATGTGGCAAACTTTCTTCCCAAAGTTTCAAGTTCTTCTTGAGGATAGCTCGCTGTAGCATTGATAGAGTACGGTTCACAACTTTAGTTTGTCCATCCGTTTGTGGTTGACACGTCGTAGAGAACAGCAACCGTGTTCCAAGTTTTCCCCACAAAGTTTTCCAAAAGTAACTCAAAAATTTGGTGTCACGATCAGAAACAATGGTTCGTGGCACTCCATGTAGTCGTACAATTTCTTTGAAAAACAATTCAGTGATATGTGAAGCATCATCACTCTTGTGGCATGGGATAAAATGTGCCATTTTGCTAAAACGATCAACCACAACAAAGATGGAATCCCTTCCCCGCTTGGTTCGAGGTAAACCAAGAACAAAATCCATGGAGATATCTTCCCAAGGCACACTAGGGATAGGTAGAGGAGTGTATAATCCATGAGGGTTCACACGAGACTTAGCTTTGTGGCATGATTCGCAGCGAAGAACATGTCTCTCCACATCTCTTCTCATCTTCAGCCAAAAGAAGTGGTTGGTAAGGAATTGTTCTGTCTTCTTGGCGCCGAAATGACCCATGAGTCCTCCTACGTGGGCTTCCTGCACAAGTAAAATTCGAACAGAGCAATCTGGAATACATAGTTTGTTAGCTCGAAACAAAAACCCATTATGCACATGAAATTTTTTCCATCCTTTGCCATCTCGGCACTTGGAAAATGGTTCAGCAAAATATGAATCAGTTGTATATAAATCTTTTATGCTTTCTAATCCAAGAATTTTAGCATCAAGTTGGGTTAGCAAAGTGTGACGTCGAGACAAAGCATCTGCTACAACATTCTCTTTTCCTTTCTTGTACTTGACAATATAGGGAAATGATTCAATGAATTCACACCATTTTGCATGCCTTCTATTAAGTTTTAGTTGTCCTTTAAGGTGTTTCAATGATTCATGATCCGAATGTATCACAAATTCCTTAGGAAAAAGGTAATGTTGCCAAGTTTCTAAACTCCGAACAAGAGCATATAATTCTTTATCATAAACTGAATAATTTAGAGTTGGACCACTTAGCTTTTCACTGAAGTATGCAATTGGCCTTCGTCCTTGCATGAGCACACCTCCAATCCCAACTCCACTTGCATCACATTCTATTTCAAATGTCTTACCAAAATTTGGGAGTGCAAGGACTAGGGCTGTTGTTAACTTCATCTTCAATTCTTCAAATGCCTTCTGTTGTGCTTCTCCCCACTTGAAAAGCACTTCTTTCTTTGTCAGCTCATTGATTGGTGTAGCAATAGTGCTGAAATCCTTCACGAACCGCCGATAGAAACCAGCAAGTCCAAGGAAGCTTCTTACTTGGCTCACGTTCTGTGGAGGCGTCTAGTCTCGTACAACCTTGATCTTTTCTTCATCTACCTCCACTCCTTGTCCTGTAACAACAAATTCAAGAAAGACTACCTTGTCGGTGCAAAAGGTGCACTTCTCAAGGTTAGCATACAATTTCTGTTCACGTAGGACAGCAAGCACACATTGGATATGTTCAACATGTTCATCAAGAGACTTGGTATAAATTAAGATGTCATCAAAGTAAACGACAACAAACTTGCTAATTAAAGCTCTAAGCACATGATTCATCAATCTCATAAATGTACTTGGTGCATTGGTTAACCTGAAAGGCATTACCAACCATTCATACAACCCAAATTTTGTTTTAAAAGCTGTTTTCCATTCATCTCCTTCTTTCATGCGAATCTGGTGATATCCACTTCTTAAATCAATTTTAGTGAATATGATAGCACCACTAAGTTCATCAAGCATATCATCCAACCGAGGGATGGGGTGTATATACCTTATGGTAATGTTATTTATTGCTCAGCAATCCACACACATCCGCCAAGACCCATCTTTCTTAGGAACTAAAAGGACAGGAACAACACAAGGTGATAGACTTTCTTGTACATACCCCTTTCTCATCAATTCTTCCACTTGTCGCTGAATCTCCTTGGTTTCTTCCGGGTTGGTGCGGTAGGCAGCACGGTTTGGGAGTGAAGCACCAGTCACAAGATCAATTTGATATTTGATTCCTCTCTTAGGTGGTAGTCCTGGTGGCACTTCATCTAGAAAGACATCCTCATATTCCTGTAACACTTCAAAGACAACACTTGGCAGGGTAGAGGGTAAGTTGTTAGTAGAAAGAAGAGTATCCTTGTACAGGAGTACAAAGAACATGGCATTGGGTTCACTCAATTCTTTTAGACCCCCTTTCCTAGCCATCATAACTAAACCCTCTTTTCCCGGTGTCTTGGTTCTTTGAGGCCGTGGGGTTTTATTTGGCTTTGGAATCTCTCCCTCACTATTTTTGTGGGTCACTCGCAGGTGGTTCTCACTCTCTCGCTGTTTCTTCTTAAGATCATCCTTCAAAATTTCCTCCGGTGTTGAAGGAAGCAAAGAAATTCGCTCTCCTTTGTACATGAAAGACATCTTGTTGGTTCTTCCAAAGATCTGAACATCACGATCAAATAACCATGGCCTCCCTAGCAGCAGCTGGCATGCTTGCATAGGCACCACATCACATTCCACCTGATCATTATACTTCCCAACAGAGAAGGGTACAGTCACCACATGATTAACACGCAGCACACCACAGTCATTGAGCCATTGCATTTTGTATGGAGAAAGGTGGCGCCGCTGTTTCAGTCCCAATCTTTCAACTAACTCTCGACTTGCAATATTATTGCAACTGCCATTGTTAACAATGATTTGGCACAACTTGTCCTTGATCATTCATGGGTGTGAAAAAGATTGTGCCGCTGATTATTCTCTTCTTGGACAGCAGTAACACTAAGCACTCAGCGAGAAATGAAGCAATTATTATCTCTATCATCAGGTTGAATTTCATCACCTTCATCTTGCATAATTTCTTCATCATATATTGGAGCTTCTTCCTCAGGTTCGCTTTTAGATTCCCATTCACCTTGCTCATTTATAATCATGGTTCTTTGACTAGGACATTGAGCAGCAATATGTCCTTGACCTTGGCACTTGTGACAAACAATGCCTCGGGTATGGGAAGAAGAAGCAACAGCTGATGCAACAGAAGGGGTTGCTATGCTTGCAGTAGGACGTCACTGTTCTTGCTAAATTGTAGGTGAAGAAGCAGTAGAAACTGTTGTCTTTGCAGCACCAATGGATGGAGAAGGCCTAGTAGCAACTCATTGTGATCTTCCCCCACCAACAGAGGTATCGGGCTGCTGCCGACGCCATGGGGCTAAAATTGATTGGCTCCCATAAGACCTTCTTCGTCCCTCTTGCTGAATTTTCCTCTCGGTGCGCATAGATTGATCAACAAGGTCTTGCAAATTATGATATGGAAACATCTCAACAAAACCTGAAATTTCTTCATTGAGACCATTCAAAAATCTTGCCATTTTTTACTCTTCATCTTCTCTAATTCCAGATCTCACCAAGAGTAACTCCATCTCCTTGAAGTAGTCATCAACAGATTTTGATCCTTGTCCCAATGTTTGTAACCTATTGTGGAGGTCACACCGATAGCTTGATGGCACAAAACGTCTTCTCATCACTATCTTCATCTCAGCCCATGTGTTGATATGATCATGTCCCAACACACGTTGATTTTCTTGAACTTGGTTCCACCATGTGAGAGCGTAACCTGAAAACTCAACAGAAGCAAGGTTGACACGCCTCTGATCAGAAAGATTATGCACTCTAAAAATCTGATCACATTGCTCTTCCCATTCAAGATAAGCATCAGCATTTTCTTTCCCTGAAAATTTTGGGACACTTAACTTTACACGAGCAATGCTATCCGGATCATCTCTATTGCGACGACCACGATGATTTTCCCCATCATGACCAGCACCACGACGATGTTCATGTGGCTGTCCAAAACGCCCATGGTAACCAAAAGGATTTTCATTATCATCAAAACCCGCCTCATACTCATCATCAAAATGTACATGACGATCACGTCCACGTCCTCCTCCACGCTGATGATCAAATTCAGCACGCCGTCCACCACCGTGTTAATCAAAATCAGCACGTCGCCCTCCACCATGACCACCACGACCATTGCCGTCGCGGCCATGAAATCCAGCACCCAAACCAGAATTTTCATCAACAAATTCTTCACGGTGATTGTCTTCATGTTGATGTTGTGGACCTCGACCACCCGCTGTAGGAAGACGTTCGTTGAACATCCTCTCCATCGCCTCCAAGAGCGAGTTGGCCATTTGGCGTAGCTCCGCCCGTGCAACAGGGGGTTCTTCATCTCCGTGGTTCCCACCATGAACACTCAAATTGGATCTTGCCATGTTAGACTAGTTGTAAGAAAAAGTGGAATAGGTAAATTTGTGGAAACACTCGATCTCACTTCTTACTTACCCAAGTTCTTTCCTGATCTCAAGGACCATGACGGTGCTGGTGTGGCAGCTTCAACAGAGGTGGTAGAGAGGTCATAAGGATTATGAGTCAAACATCCCGGTTCAGGTTTTGGTGGAGCTATAGGTGGCTAACAAGGAGGGCTATGGTACTGCCAACCGAGTGGTTTGATGTGCTCAAAGATACGACGTTGCTGCTAACAAGATTACCACCAACTCAAATATGTAAACTGAAATTTTCAGCAATACACCGCAACACAGATCCTTCAAATTCTTTTCACTTCTCTCTTTTTTTGAAACTAATCTTTCTCTCTTTCTTTTTTTGATCTATTTTTTTATAACACTGACAGTGGTAACAAACGAAACAACTCAATTTTTATATAAACGGTGGTGACTAGCAACTCGATGAACACAAGACACAACGTAACAATACCGCAAAATGGTTATAGGTATTTTTTTGGTTTTGGACTATAGGATATGGATAAACTCAAATATATGAAGTAGATTAAACAAGTATAACGTGTGGATGATGGCAAGACCTACCGTGTTAATCCGAGCTCTGATACCAGATGATAGGTACTAAACTATTTCAGTACGGGAGTTGGCCCGATCTTCACGGCAGTAGGTCACGATCAAGATAACTTGCAACAAGGCAGCGGGGATAAAAGGGTAACTTGCTGAAGAACAGCGGAGTAACTAGCTTTATACCTGGCCAAGGTTGGAGGCGACCAAGTGACGGGGAGAGAGGCACCGAAACCACAAAGACTTCGACTCGATCTCCAAACGACCGCAGAACCACAACCGGAGCTAATCCACATAAGGCGGGGCAGCCGTACTGGAACCCGCAAGCACGAACTAGTGGATCCCAGAGGGATCTCTTCACAAGTCCAGGAAGAACAAGGAAGAACAAGGGTTTGAGTAAGCACTCGGCAGCTCGGCTGCAATATCACTTGAATTATCAAATCATCAAAAAAAGTCCCTTTTCTAGTAGCCTAGAGGTGATATTTATGCTATGAGAAGTCTCTAAGATAGATGTGAACTGAAGAAGCCACGTTGGGAGGTGGAAGGTCAACTGGCTAGAGCATTTACGAGGTGGTCTTCAGTTCCCGTGCGTCTTCTGGGCTTCTGTGCAGTCTTCAATATTTTGGTCATAACTCCTTCCTGGGAAGTCCAAATGATGAACCGTTGGATGCATTGGAAAGCTAACTTCATCATCTTTCCAACCATGTATGCTATGCACCACAAATTATTGTAGAATGGTATAGTTTTGCATGGGATCTTTAGCTTCATGCAGACTGTTGAGCTTCGGAGCAGTCTTCACTAAAATTGGTCGGACGCCATGCTGGACACTCCGAACTGGTCGGCCATGATAGCATTGGAAACTATGCTTCAAGATCTCTCCAACAAGTGCTCATTCACCTTCATAGCTTTTGGGAGACAAAAGATATGACTGTTTCTTCTGGATGGTTCTGTCATGCTGGGTTGACTCGAACGTAGCTCTTCTTTCTGATCCATCCTTGATGTATCCTTGTCTTCCTCCTCGGAGAACCTGAGTAATAACAACATGCACGACTTAGGTAGCTCGAAATTACCATCAATGTTTAATTGAATTTCACAAAGTAGCGCGTGCACCTCTTGTTGTCTCTTTTTGGCGCGGCTATGGGTGATTGGTCTAGTAGGGACTTGGAGTGGTGTCGTGGTCGGGGAAGTAGCTGGTGAGGTCGACGAGGTCAGTGAGGTGGTCGGAGAGGTCGCCAATGAAGTAGATGAGGTCGGTGAGGTGGTCGGAGAGGTCACCGATGAGGTAGACGAGGTCGGTGAGGTGGTCGGAGAGGTCGCCGAGGTCCCCGACGCTGGAGTGGTCACATCAGGTGGTAACCCTGAACTTGCCTTGACTCCTCTATCCAGTGCTCGCACTATTTTGGCCCGGGAACTCGTCGGTGACGTGGTGACGCGTCGGTGTCCGACTCAGGGCGTCGCCGCCGTGCCCAGGCGTGCGTGGCTAGATCACCTCGGCACTCCTCCGCCTCAACCATCACCATAGCACGAATTCCGATGAGCTACTGGTGCTTACCCACTATCTCTACCACCCCGATAGAACCTTAGGCTGCCAGAACAGTCACGCTGCCTCCACGGATAGTCGCTCGCCGCTGTAGCCCATGACAGTGCGCCTCCGAGTCCCTAACCGCCACCCATCCTTGCGCGTTTAGCCGTAGATGGCAACCGACCCGCTAAATGGGTCCGCGCAGGCCTCTGGTGGTCGGCGTGGATGCCCAGTGCCACTGCTCGCCGCACCGCCGTGCACGGGGTGGCTAGGGGTGCGCGCGGTGAAATTTGGAAAAATCCAGGGGGTTAAGTGAATTCGCCAGAGAAAGGAAGAAATAGTATTAGGACCTAGTTGTGGTTCGGGAGAAGTCCGAGGGCTTATTTGCTAAAGTGCCAGCGCGGGCTCCCCGCCGTGGGCCGTCTCGCGCGTGGGCCGGGCTTCACGCTGGGCCACTAGGCTGCTGGGCCGAATGGTGGCCACCGGCCCTTTTCTTTCTCTAAGCATTTTCTAATTTAGTTTCTATGGTAAACTTGTAAATGCAAAATAAATTTGTGTAGTTGACCAAAAATTGTAAAACCATTTTTGTTAAGTTCCTAAAATCATGATCTATCTGCTAGTATATTTTGTTCACATAGTTTTATAATATTTTCAGAAGTGATCTAATTAATTTGAAATGTTTTATATTGTTTAGATATAAACTTGAAGAAAATTTTGTGATAAATTGGTAATAGTATTGGCTCTAAAATTTTCACAGTAAATTCCTAACATTATTAGGTGCTCACTGCAATTTTTGTAGCTTCATAATAATTAGTTTGCTAAGGTAGCAAAATAAGCCCTAGTTTGAAAATATATGTTTAATCAATAAAATGCCGAAACACCTTGGGATTTTAGAACTAAAATATTTTTTCGAAGACAAAGCCTTACTTGACGACGTGGATACATAGACTAGTATGTTAGTCATTAAAGCTAGCTCGTTAGCTTGCGGAGCGTAATCGTATTTTAGAGTTGCAGTTGTCATTGATTATTTACGTCTCTGCGTTGCATCCACGTATATCATAATAGGAACAACGATGGATCATGGAGTCGACCGAAGTAGCAGAAAAGACGGTGCCTTGATGATTGTGTCACCATGATGGAATGCTAACTTTCAGTTATATCTTGCCCAGATAAGCCCCGATGCATAACCCCTATTATTCTGTACTTTATTTTATGCTTATGTATTAAGTTTTAAGGAGTTGAATGAAACCACTTGTATATATATGTCCTTATCCTATGAGTCCTACTAGTATGTCAGGATCGTGTAGATTGCTATGCTATAGGATTCGGTAGAAGTTGAGTGATTACATGTCACTCGCGAGAGATAGGAAATATATTATTGTTGTTATTATATTACTATCACATAGAATATATATGGATGATAATTGGAGACCGGGTGGAATGGTATTTTGGATCTGGACTTGGTTAGGCATTCGAGCGAGGCTTGGATTGCACGTGTTTCGCCTGTGTCGATTGAGGACCGTCCATTGCTGTGGATGGTAGTCAGGTCACAGACTTATTATCCTGATCACATACTTGCTTATGGGAGCGGGAAGGCTCGTTACGCTCTTGTCGTGGGTTCTGGCTCTTTCCGGACCGACTGATTAGAGGCGGGAAAAGGTAGAGGTCTAAGCACCATACTGAGACCGGGTCTCAAGTGTGGGGGCTTAGAGTCCAAGTTTGGACGAGGACCTGGACCCCGTGACAGGAGTGAAATGGGTTGGTCTTGTTTGTGCCCGGGGTACAAACGGGACGTGTGTTTCGGGGTACCCAACTGGGATACATTAATTCGCGAATCGCTGTTTCTGTGAGACAGTACCGACTTGGCTATAGTCTAGCACCGTAGTAAAAACTGGAATATGAAATATGGTAAATTGATTTTAATTGCTTACCACCTGCTTGAAAGTAGCATAGGTGCTTACATAGAATGGATAGTTAATGAACTAATGATGACTGCTAATAAAATTTAATATAAGGACGCACGTTTAGTAATGCTTCTGCAGATGCAATAACCCACAAGCCAAATAAGCCTTGCATATCCTTAGAGTCTTTTATTTTTCTCCTGTCGGGTAAGTCTTGCTGAGTACAATCGAGTACTCAGGGTTTTATTCCCCCTATTGCAGGTGATCGGAGGATACTTAGAGCTGACTCTTGTGTGTGAAAACCTCCTGATGGGCTCAGAGAGGATTTCTTTCACGCTACGACCGTAGTGTTTATTTATAACCCTCACTAAAGGTTTTTATAAGAAAAGATATAAAATCTGCTAGCATATCTTGTATAAAAATGTCCACTATGTTAATGCTCCACCATGTCATTAAATTAATCTTTGCTTCCTCTGTAACTCTGATATCATTGTTATATTCCGCTGTTATAATCAACTAAGGTAACATCCTGCTACTGTAATAAAGTGATGTAAGAAATGGCTAAGATGTTGTAAGCTTTATTCTCTCATTTATGATCCTGATGGAAAAATATAGATTTTCGAGTTCTCCCTTGGGGTGTACTCGACGGAACTACGTAATTTAGTGTCATCTCTTAAGTACTCAGTGTCTAATGAAAGAAGTACTCCTGGGAGACATTAGATTCGACGGTTCTGGCACATGCCTCGGCCGAGCCGTGGCTCGCCTAGGTGTGTGCCGGCGATGCTCACCCAGCGTGGTCGCGTCATCCTCCACCAAGTGCGTGGCTTGCCCTAACTTGTTCTCACGCCTCCAACTTGACCTTGATTTAGAAACATGATTTGTTCGGTTCGAGAATATGGTAAGATGAGATGATTTCATCCTAGTTTGTCAATAGGACTGTCTCATCTCGTGTCTGATTGAGAATCGAGTTGTTCCCGTTTTTTGTTTGGTATACGATAGGTTGGGGAAGATGGGATGGATGACGTTGTCTGCGCTATTAGTCACCTTTAGCCATAGGCGTGGGTAACTTGATTCGGGATGAGGACCGGCTGCTAGGCACATGTGTAGACTTAGAGTGCGTGGATTATGTCTATGAAGAGGAAGGAAGCGGAAGACAGTTTAATTGTACGTAAATGTAGTGAAATTATACCGGGGCCCTAATACCAGAGAAGACAAGCTTTAAATAGTGACACACAAGAGAAATTAATGAAATTTTTTGGTATGTAATTGGCTCAGTCGGTTGGGGTTTTGAGGTGATGGGTTTCCCCCTCGTATTTTTTTACTGTTTGTTTGTGTCTATGAGATTTCGTCGGTAATCCAAGAATTACTTGCGAGTCCTATGTATCGTCTTTGTAACATTTAGTTAAAAATGAGCTGATCAAGATTTTTTTTTGGTATGACGTAAGAGAAAACTATAATTTCTAATAGCGCCGAGAGAATTTACTCGAGTGTTTTTCTATGTCTCCAGCACGTGTGGGTGCGTTCAACGTTTATATATAGTCAGCCTCGTGCTTTTATATATAGTCAGCCTCGTGCTTTTGTAGTTAGCCTCGCGCTACGTGAGGCTATGACTCCTGTCTTGTTTAGACATGTACCAGAAGACCTTACCCCCTCTGTCCCTTTTTAATTGTCGTTTTTTAAAATAATTTTAACTAATTTTATATAAAAATATTAATATTTATGGTACATAATTAATATCATTAGATAGATCGTTTGGTACACAATTAATATCATTAGATAGATCGTAGAATCTATTTTTATAATAAATTTATTTAGAGATATAAATGTTGCACGTATTTTTTCTACAAATCTAATAAACTTACGACACAGAAACAAAAAAGAACGACAAATAGGGACAAAGGGAGTATTGGATATGCATGATTCTGACTTTGCATTTATTTAAGGATAAAAAACGTTAGGGTTCAGAGAAACTACAGATGTCCTTGCATAAAAGAAGAAAAATATTTATGGTTGAAAGTTGCTCCACAGCGTTGAAAGTTGGAAGTCTCGAAACAGAGCATGAAATTCGTAACGGACCATGGTCAAAATGAGTTTGTTGGTGAGCAAAATTTGTTGGCAGGAGAAGAGAGAATTTTGTGGTACAGTCCATAATGGGTTGGTGCTAGCCATGCTGCAACTGGTAACTGAGACAATCATGGACTAAACTCTTGCTCTGTGTCCTCTGCTTTTCCTTCTTGTTGCGCATGACATGACAAAGCGGCCACTGCCGGTATCGCATATTTGGCAATGCTAAACATGTACTTCCTCCATTTTAAATTATAAGATATTTTATCTTTTTAGATATACTACTTTACTATATATTTAGATATAGTGTACTTATGAGTGCATAGCAATGGGGTGCATGTCAAGCAGGTATGCTCACTGCTCAGCGCCTTAGGCTTCCTAGTCGACACACAAAGTTTGGGAGAGAGCATCGGGGTGTGGTTGTGGATGGCCTTGTTTGGTATAGCTTCTCTACCAAGCTTTTTAGAGATGTTGTACAATTAGAGTAAAAGTACAGTCAAAATAAGCAAGTCTAATCCAACTTCTACTTTTTAGTACAAACAGGAGTGGTGAGAATATGCAATCATAATAAGATGGAGAATAGCGTATCGTTTGGTTCTTAGTTTCAACTTAATTTGACCATATAAACAACTTATAAGTTGTACCAAATAGGCCTATTACCGACAGCCGATTTTTCTATCAAGAAAGAGGGGCACTCAACACGTAACCACCCATCCTCTCCTCCACCAGATCTTGATCGATGGTCCCTAGACCACCCATCCTCTGCAGGTACGGGCTAGGCTAACACATTGCCTGCTCCAGAAGATGTTGGCAGTGCATGAGAAAACATGAGGAAATCTGTTCCCATGATTCCGACATATCCCTTTTTTTCACACCACTTCATCTCACCATGTTAACTAAATTATTCATATTGATCTCTATAGCAACTTTTTTCTTTCATGTTTAACAAAGTCTTTTCAAGAAAAAAAAAATCTGTATAAGTTTTTCACAGCACTTATTCAAGGAAGGTTTTAGAAAACTTGTGTCAGGTTCATAAACCCGGGGTCCCTAATAGGCCCGCTTCCCAGCAAAAGCTTGGCCCGACAAACGACATTACAAATGACGCACAATTCCTGGGCCGGCCCAAATACCTAATGATAGGCTAGAAGAGCAGTCCAGTCTCCGACCGGAAGGCCTGGCCAAGAGTGGACGACGCTCGCTTCCGACTCCGACCTGTTTCTCCGACCGAAAGGCCTGGCCAAGAGGGGACGACGCTCGCTTCCGACTCCGACCCGCTTCTCCGACCGGGAATACACTGAACCTCTGCCTACAACTCTTCTCCGACCGGCGCGGTCGGAGTCGACTGGGAACAAACCGACCGAGGATGCCCGCTCGGTGAGGACCCAAGAGTCAGGCGGAGCAGATAAGGCAAGGCACTCAAGTCAACCGCAATACCGAGGACCGTACCCTGCACGCCTGTAGGACGGTACTGTCAGGCCGTGCCAGAAGGGTGCTTCGCAAACCTTCAGGCATATCAGAACCCGAACAGTGTTGCGGGCGTCGTCCTTTGCCCTACAGTGTTGTGGGCGCCGTCCTTCGCCATACCAAGCAAACACGATAATGCGCGTCTGACATAAGCAGTATTGTAGGCGCCGACGACCGACTTGTACCCGACGGCGTGGGTAACAAGGCTAGAAAACACACACTCTTTCTTTCTCTCTTAAACTTGTAAGGCCGTCCCCTTCATCTATAAAAGGGGATGCGCTCTCTCCCAATGACGACGGTTCATTCCGACTCTCTCTTTGCTAGCTTTAGATATTCAGAGCATTCGAACGACTCCACGGCTCTAGAACTCTAAAGCTACACAGAGCACACGTTCCAGTACTTAGCGCACATAGGAGCTCCCGTCACTCTTGGCCCTTCAGTCCAGAGTCCGACCGGACCTCTTGCACCCCCATCTTATTTCCACTCGTTTGTAACCCCACAGCAAACTTCGAGCACCTAGGCTCAGGAATAAAGTCTTCGACTGACTCAAACTGGATGTATGGCATGTTGCCTGAACTAGTATAAACCCTGTGTCATTGAGTGCTAGGCCACATCCGATCACAACGTACGGCAAAACTACAAATATTTACTTGTTGGTCACTTTTCGCATCAACAGTTGGCACCGTCCATGGGGAAGACACCGTACGTTCATGCTTTTGGTCATCAGATGACCCACCTTTCCGCCATCTTCATCATGACGGGCTCAAACGATATGATTTGCTTCGGCTCACTGGAGTTTCCCACCCTCCCACCTGTTGGGATGTGGGTTCCTCTCGTCTTCGAGCCATCCCAGACCTTCCTCTTTGGAAGCCTAGACTTCATCGCCGACCAGCTCGGCGTGCTCTGCCTTCGTGAGGAGGCACCTGTCCTGGCACCCATCAGAGGAGGAGCGCCCTCCGTCGGCCCCGGGCCACCCAACGACTTCAACGATGAGGCACCTGCGCTTCTCTCTGAGCCCACGCTGGGCTCAAACCCCACTGTGAGTAACATACATATTGTTCTTTACTCGCTATTTTATATCTTCCACCGATTTTTTGGAGGCACCCCATTGTCCCCCGGCAACTGCCATGCAACCGGTTCCCCTACGACCTCGCGTCCTCCACAGACGCGTACGCACGGGGGCTCCAAAATATGCTGACATCGCTCCCTCTCACATCTGAATTCGTGGGGATGGCGGGCTACGCTCCTGCCTCTTTCCACGACCTTGTGGATGATGAGGTTGAGAGCGATGGCTCCAGCATCGGCGACATGGTGGCACCTAGCCACCCTCTGTCCCGGGAGTGTGCTATGGCGGACGCTCTGAGACAGCCGCCGGTAGTTGCGGAGTCTCTATAGACTCACACCCCTCCAGACCCTCGTGCAGAGGCCCTCACGCGTGCGCAGGACCACGGCGAGGAGTTACAACAAAGGAGGCAGATCCAGCTGCCACCTGCGCCGGCACACACGGCGCAGCACGCTGCGCCACGCACGTGCGACCCGGCAAGCGGCGCCTGGGGTCACGCCCGCTAGGTCCAGCGCACCACATGGATGGGGGGAACGATCCCCCACAGTTCGCTCGGGCTGGCCAGAACATCGCCGCTGCAGCGATGCTTCTGCGTGGCCTTCCCGAACCTATCGACCCCCAAGAACAGGCAGTCTAGCAGAACCTCCGGGCGCTGGTGGAAACCACCGCCGTTCAAGCCTCTTTCCCTACCGAGGAATAGGGCCACACCAGTCGAATCATTCCATTCGCTCACCACTATAGTCACGGGGCATGGAACCGAAGGCCGCAGCTGCACCACGGCCTGACTCGGCGCCCGCTCCACACCGACCACCTATGTGCGAATGCCTCAGGCTAAACCAAGATGCTCGTAGCGTCATCAACAACCAACGTCAAGTCCGGTGTGATGATGATGTCCACCAAGCGGTGGTGAGAGCAGGCGGCACGGGCCCTAGTCGGACCATCGAGGGGAGCGAGGAAACACACCCCAGGCATGGCCACCGACTGGACGACCGGAGTCCCAGCCTGGATGGCCCAGGACCATGGGCCTTTGGCCATCGCATCCAGAAAGCGCCGTTCCCACAACGCTTCCGACCGCCCACCAACATCCCCAAATACACCAGGGAAATGAATCTCGGTATATGGCTCGAAGACTTCCGGCTCGCTTGCTGAGCCAGAGGGGTGGATGATGACCACTTCATCATTCAATACCTCCCCATCTGCATGGGGGAGCATGTTTGAGCATGGCTCGAATTCCTCCCATCTGACAGCATCCGTGACTGGGCGGACCTCAATAAGATCTTCATCAGGAATTTCCAGGGGACTTATGTCTGCCCTAGGAACTCCTAGGACCTCAAGAGCTGCCAACAGGAGCCCAATGAGTCCCTGTGGGATTACATCCGTAGGTTCTCAAAATGATGCAACTCCCTTCCTGATGTCGTTGACGCGGATGTCATCAGCGCGTTCCTCTCTGGGACAACCTGTGAGTCCCTGATCCACAAGCTCGGCTGTCTGAAGCCCCGTACCACCCGTGACCTGCTCGACATCGCCACGAACCATGCCTCCAGCGAGGAGGCGGTCGGAGCGGTCTTTAGCGGAGGTCAGGACAAGGGCAAGGCCAAGCGCGAGGATCAAGACGAGGGCCTGCGGGGGGTACGACCCCAGATACCCATGGCAGACCACATGGGTTGCACCCCCAGGTGCGGCCCAGCCCGCAAGACAAAGCCTTGCGGGGCACGACTCTGCTCTGCGCCTTTTGCAAGACACCGGGAAGATATCCTGAAGATACTACGAGATCTGTTAGGATACGTTTGATCCCAAGATTCCTGTAATCTGTTATTACTTTTCGGTTATCTCTTAGATCTAACTGACTTGTAACCCTGCCCCCTAGACTATATAAGGTGGGTAGGGACCCCCTCCAAACTCACGCAATATCATACGATAGCTAATACAAACCAACAGACCACAGGAGTAGGGTATTACGTCATACTGACGGCCTGAACCTGTCTAACTCGTGTCTCTGTTGCCTTCTTGTTCTTGATCACACGCTTCTCTGTCGATCAATCTACCTTCGTGTGATACCCCTCAGAGGACTGCCAACGATATTCTGTCGATAGTTGGCGCGCCAGGTAGGGGACTGCGTGCTGTTTCCTTGTCGAATAAGATGGCTTTTTCCATAGGCTCTTTGTCCCTCTCGTAGCCCGGCTAGATCTTCACAGTCGGATTGATCTTGTGGATCATCAACGCTGATGGAGTCGAAGAGCTCCTCGAGCTGGTGCAGATCAATTCTGCGCCGATCACCCCCGTACTTGTGACTGCAGATCCGATCTTGGAGCCACCTCTGAGGTCACCTTCATCGACAACTCACCACCCGCTTCCTCGCTACTAGAGGAGGTAGATCAACAATGATGATCTGATCGTGTCTATCGATCAGGTTGGTCTAAAGCTCGCCGATTGCCTCTCCATCGTTGAATCGGCTCTAGACACTCTGGCTTAGCGCCGACCACCCTCCGATCCAGATCTATTGGAGGTGCTTGGGAAACTCCATGGGCTACGGCCCTACTGATGTGACCACGCTAGCATCGGGGACCTCGGTGACCTCTCCGACCACCTCACCGACCTCGTCTACCTCACCGGCGACCTCTCCGACCACCTCACCGACCTCGTCTACCTCATCGGCGACCTCTCCGACCACCTCACCGACCTTGTCAACCTCACCAGCTACTTCCCCGACCATGACACCACTCCAAATCCCTAATAGACCAATCACCCGTAGCCGCGCCAAAAAGATACAACAAGAGGTGCACGCGCTACTTTGTGAATTTCAATTAAACATTGATGGTAATTTCGAGCTACCTAAGTCGTGCACGTTGTTATTACTCAGGTTCTCCAAGGAGGAAGACAAGGATACATCAAGGATGGATCAGAAAGAAGAGCTACGTTCGAGTCAACCCAACATGACAGAACCATCCAGAAGAAACAGTCATATCTTTTGTCTCCCAAAAGCTATGAAGGTGAATGAGCACTTGTTGGAGAGATCTTGAAGCATAGTTTCCAATGCTATCATGGCCGACCAGTTTGGAGTGTCCAGCATGGCGTCCGACTAGTTTTAGTGAAGACTGCTCCAAAGCTCAACAGTCTGCATGAAGCTAAAGATCCCATGCAAAATTGTACCATTCTACAAATAATTTGTGGTGCATAGCATACATGGTTGGAAAGATGATGAAGTTAGCTTTCCAACGCATCCAACGGTTTGTCATTTGGACTTCCCAGGAAGGAGTTATGACCAAAATATTGAAGACTGCACAGAAGCCCAGAAGACGCGCGGGAACTGAAGACCACCTTGTAAATGCTCTAGCCAGTTGACCTTCCACCTCCCAACGTGGCTTCTTCAGTTCACATCTATCTTAGAGACTTCTCATAGCATAAATACCACCTCTAGGCTACTAGAAAAGGGACTTTTTTTTGATGATTTGATAATTCAAGTGATATTGCGGCCGAGATACTGAGTGCTTACTCAAACCCTTGTTCTTCCTTGTTCTTCCTGGACTTGTGAAGAGATCCCTCTGGGATCCACTAGTTTGTGCTTCCGGGTTCTAGTACGGCTGCCCCGCCTTGTGTGGATTAGCTCCGGTTATGGTTCTGCGGTCGTTTGGAGATCGAGTCGAAGTCTTCGTGGTTTCGGTGCCTCTCTCCCCGTTGCTTGGTCGCCTCCAACCTTGGCCAGGTATAAAGCTAGTTACTCCGCTGTTCTTTAGCAAGTTACCCTTTTATCCCCGCTGCCTTGTTGCAAGTTATCTTGATCGTGACCTACTGCTGTGAAGATCAGGCCAACTCCCGTACTGAAATAGTTCAGTACCTATCATCTGGTATCAGAGCTCGGATTGACACGGTAGGTCTTGCCGTCATCCACATTATTATCCTTGTTTAATCTACTTCATATATTTGAGTTTATCCATATCCTATAGTCCAAAACCAAAAAAATACCTATAACCATTTTGTGGTACTGTTACGTTGTGTCTTGTGTTCATCGAGTTGCTAGTCACCACCGTTTATATAAAAATTGAGTTGTTTCGTTCGTTACCACTGTCAGTGTTATAAAAAAATAGATAAAAAAGAAAGAAAGAGAGAAAGATTAGTTTAAAAAAAAAGAGAGAAGTGAAAAGAATTTGAAGGATCTGTGTTGCGGTGTATTGTTGAAAATTTCAGTTTACATATTTGAGTTGGTGGTAATCTTGTTAGCAGCAACGTCGTATCTTTGAGCACATCAAACCACTCGGTTGGCAGTACCATAGCCCTCCTTGTTAGCCACCTATAGCTCCACCAAAACATAAACCGAGACATTCGATTCGTAATCCTTATGACCTCTCTACCACCTCCGTTGAAGCTGCCATACCAGCACCGTCACGGTCCTTGAGATCAGGAAAGAACTTGGGTAAGTAAGAGGTGAGATCGGGTGTTTCCACAAATTTACCTATTCCACTTTTTCTTGCAACTAGTCTAACATGGCAGGATCTATTTTGACTGTTCATGGTGGGAACCATGGAGATGAAGAACCCCCTGTTGCACGGGCGGAGCTACGCCAAATGGCCAACTCGCTCTTGGAGGCGATGGAGAGGATGTTCAACGAACGTCTTCCTGCAGCGGGTGGTCGAGGTCCACAACATCAACATGAAGACAATCACCGTGAAGAATTTGTTGATGAAAATTCTAGTTTGGGTGCTGGATTTCATGGCAGCGACGGCAATGGTCGTGGTGGTCATGGTGGAGGGCGACGTGCTGATTTTGATCAGCGCGGTGGTGGACGACGTGCTGAATTTGATCATCAGCGTTGAGGAGGACGTGGACGTGATCGTCATGTACATTTTGATGATGAGTATGAGGCGGGATTTGATGATAATGAAAATCCTTTTGGTTACCATGGGCGTTTTGGACAGCCACATGAACATCGTCGTGGTGCTGGTCATGATGGGGAAAATCATCATTGTCGTCGCAATAGAGATGATCCGGATAGCATTGCTCGTGTAAAGTTAAGTGTCCCAAAATTTTCAGGGAAAGAAAATGCTGATGCTTATCTTGAATGGGAGGAGCAATGTGATCAGATTTTTAGAGTGCATAATCTTTCTGATCAGAGGCGTGTCAACCTTGCTTCTGTTGAGTTTTTAGGTTACGCTCTCACATGGTGGAACCAAGTTCAAGAAAATCAACGTGTGTTGGGACGTGATCATATCAACACATGGGCTGAGATGAAGAGAGTGATGAGAAGACGTTTTGTGCCATCAAGCTTTCGGCGTGACCTCCGCAATAGGTTACAAACATTGAGACAAGGATCAAAATCTGTTGATGACTACTTCAAGGAGATGGAGTTACTCTTGGTGAGATCTAGAATTAGAGAAGATGAAGAGTCAAAAATGGCAAGATTTTTGAATGGTCTCAATGAAAAAATTTCAGGTTTTGTTGAGATGTTTCCATATCATAATTTGCAAGACCTTGTTGATCAATCTATGCGCACTGAGAGGAAAATTCAGCAAGAGGGACGAAGAAGGTCTTATGGGAGCCAATCAATTTTAGCCCCATGGAGTCAGCAGCAGACCGGTACCTCTGTTGGTGGGGGAAGATCACAAGGAGTTGCTACTAGGCCTTCTCCATCCATTGGTGCTACAAAGGCAACGGTTTCTACTGCTTCTTCACCTGCAATTCAGCAAGAACAGCGATGCCCTGCTGCAAGTATAGCAACCCCTTCTATTGCATCAGTTGCTGCTTCTTCTTCCCATACCCGAGGCATTGTTTGTCACAAGTGCCAAGGTCGAGGACATATTGCTGCTCAATGTCCTAGTCGAAGGACCATGATTATAAATGAGCAAGGTGAATGGGAATCTGAAAGCGAACCTAAGGAAGAAGCTCCAATATATGATGAAGAAATTATGCAAGGTGAAGGTGATGAAATTCAACCTGATGATGGAGACAATAATTGCTTCATTTCTCGTCGAGTGCTTAGTGTTACTGCTATCCAAGAAGAGAATAATCAGCGGCATAATCTTTTTCACACCCGGGGCATGATCAAGGACAAGTTGTGCCGAATCATTGTTGACAATGGCAGTTGCAATAATATTGCAAGTCGAGAGTTAGTTGAAAGATTGGGACTAAAACAGCGGCGCCACCCTTCTCCATACAAAATGCAATGGCTCAATGACTGCGGTGTGCTGTGTGTTAATCATGTGGTGACTGTACCCTTCTCTGTTGGGAAGTATAATGGTCAGGTGGAATGTGATGTGGTGCCTATGCAAGCATGCCAGCTGCTGCTAGGGAGGCCATGGTTATTTGATCGTGATGTTCATATCTTTGGAAGAACCAACAAGCTGTCTTTCATGTACAAAGGAGAGCGAATTTCTTTGCTTCCTTCAACACCGGAGGAAATTTTGAAGGATGATCTTAAGAAGAAATAGCGAGAGAGCGAGAACCACCTGCGAGTGACCCACAAAAATAGTGAGGGAGAGATTCCAAAGCCAAATAAAACCCCACAGCCTCAAAGAACCAAGACACCGAGAAAAGAGGGTTTAGTTATGATGGCTAGGAAAGGGGATCTAAAAGAATTGAGTGAACCCAATGCCATGTTCTTCGTACTCATGTACAAGGACACTCTTCTTTCTACTAACAACTTACCCTCTACCCTGCCAAGTGTTGTCTTTGATGTGTTACAGGAATATGAGGATGTCTTTCCGGATGGAGTGCCATGAACCATTGTTTCTGATCGTGACACCAAATTTTTGAGTTACTTTTGGAAAACTTTGTGGGAAAAACTTGGAACACGGTTGCTGTTCTCTACGACATGTCATCCACAAACGGATGGACAAACTGAAGTTGTGAACCATACTCTATCAATGCTACTGTGAGCTATCCTCAAGAAGAACTTGAAACTTTGGGAAGAAAGTTTGCCACATGTCGAGTTTGCATACAACAGGGCAGTACACTCGACCACTAAATTTTATCCATTTGAAATTGTATATGGGTTCAAACCCACTACTCCCATAGATCTTTTGCCTTTACCTATGCAGGAACATGTAAACTTCAATGCAAGCAAGTGAGCCGAGTTTGTCAAGAACCTTCATGATAGAGCTCGGACAAACATTGAAAAGATGACCAGGATGTATGAGAAGCACGCCAATAAAGGTCGAAGGAAGGTGTTATTTGAACCAAGAGACTTGGTTTGGGTGCATCTACGCAAGGACAGATTTCCTGAACAACGCAAAAGCAAGTTGCAAGCCCGAGCTGATGGTCCATTCAAAGTGCTACGCAAGATCAACGACAACGCTTATGAAATTGATCTGCCTAATACTTATGGTGTGAGCACCAGTTTTAATGTGGCCGACCTCTCTCCATTCTTTGAATTGGAAGAGTCGAGGACGACTCTTTTCCAAGGGGGGAGGATCTATCAGCTCTGGACACTCTGGTTTAGCGCCGGCCACCCTCCGATCCAGATCTATCGGAGGTGCTCGGGAAACTCCATGGGCTACGGTCCTACTAATGTGACCACGCCAGCGTCGGGGACCTCGGCGACCTCTCCGACCACCTCACCGACCTCGTCTACCTCATCGGCGACCTCTCCGACCACCTCACCGACCTCGTCTACCTCATCGGTGACCTCTCCGACCACCTCACCGACCTCGTCAACCTCACCAGCTACTTCCCCGACCATGACACCACTCCAAGTCCCTACTGGACCAATCACCCATAGCTGCACCAAAAAGATACAACAAGAGGTGCACGCGCTACTTTGTGAATTTCAATTAAACATTGATGGTAATTTCGAGCTACCTAAGTCGTGCATGTTGTTATTATTCAAGTTCTCCGAGGAGGAAGACAAGGATACATCAAGGATGGATCAGAAAGAAGAGCTACGTTCGAGTCAACCCAGCATGACAGAACCATCCAGAAGAAACAGTCATATCTTTTGCCTCCCAAAAGCTATGAAGGTGAATGAGCACTTGTTGGAGAGATCATGAAGCATAGTTTCCAATGCTATCATGGCCGACCAGTTTGGAGTGTCCAGCGTGGTGTCCGACCAGTTTTAGTGAAGTCTGCATGAAGCTAAAGATCTCGTGCAAAACTGTACCATTCTACAAATAATTTGTGGTGCATAGCATACATGGTTGGAAAGATGATGAAGTTAGCTTTCCAATGCATCCAACGGTTCATCATTTGGACTTCCTAGGAAGGAGTTATGACCAAAATATTGAAGACTACACAGAAGCCCAGAAGACGCGTGGGAACTGAAGACCACCTTGTAAATGCTCTAGCCAGTTGACCTTCCACCTCCCAACGTGGCTTCTTCAGTTCACATCTATCTTAGAGACTTCTCATAGCATAAATACCACCTCTAGGCTATAGAAAAGGGACTTTTTTTATGATTTGATAATTCAAGTGATATTGCAGCCGAGCTGCCGAGTGCTTACTCAAACCCTTGTTCTTCCTTGTTCTTCCTGGACTTGTGAAGAGATCCCTCTGGGATCCACTAGTTCATGCTTGCGGGTTCTAGTACAGCTGCCCCGCCTTGTGTGGATTAGCTCCGGTTGTGGTTTTGCGGTCGTTTGGAGATCGAGTCGAAGTCTTCGTGGTTTCGGTGCCTCTCTCCCCGTCGCTTGGTCGCCTCCAACCTTGGCCAGGTATAAAGCTAGTTACTCCGCTGTTCTTCAGCAAGTTACCCTTTTATCCCCGCTGCCTTGTTGCAAGTTATCTTGATCGTGACCTACTACCGTGAAGATCGAGCCAACTCCCGTACTAAAATAGTTCAGTACCTATCACCTACCCTTTGGGTTCACCAATGCCGCCGCCGCTTACCAAGATGCCCTAAGGGGTAGATTCGCCGACCAGGTTAGAGATGTCCACCCTCCCATCGACTAGATCACTGACCAGCCTTCGCCGACCGTCAACATGCTCCACGTCGGCCGACGCTCTGGAGCATCCCTCCAGACCATCCCGGAGGAGAATCTAGACTTCGAGTCCTAGGGCTCTACGGAGACCGTCGCTGAAATGACCACCGAACTACTTCTTCCCCCTCCATTCCGTGGTGGTGCAATCTTCAACGTCAGTGTCGATAGCCCCCCTTGGAACGGCGAAACCAAGGAGGAGCGCGCCGCCCGCGAGAACTGGAACATCAACTGTGCGTAGTGCCGCGCAAACGAGATTGCTCTCATGACAGATGAGCAGCAACTTGACTTGCAAGGAAGGCCACTCCAACGCAACCTCGACGACCAGTTTGTCCGCATTAACGGCCACGATGTCTACAAGACCCCAAGCACCAATCTCGTAGTGGCCGCCAATGAGCTCGCCTGGCTCCCACAAACACTCGAGGTCACCAAGGTCACCGCCATGCTTAAAGCGGCACACTGTCAGGTCTATGAGATCCGCCAGGATCAGAGACCTTCATACTCCACAACCTCAGTTCGTTGATCAGTCGTGACAAGAACCGATTGCCGCCAAAGTCGCTTCACCAACCAGTACCACGACGATAGGCAACTCCTCCAGGGCAGAGCTAGGGGCAACCGCATCAAACATCACCACCAACACGACTAGGAGGTCGACTAGGACATCCGAGTGCACCTCAACAATCTCCGAGATGCACGACGACATATCGACGAACGCCGCTTCGGTCACCATGAAGAAGAAGTACACTGCCGCCAGGAGTACGAGCAAGAGTACGGTAACCCGGACTCAGCTCTCGAGCCGCTCAACGCCGACAATGCTGTAGACGACAGTGCCGCCAACCCCGAGGGCCCCCCAGCATTCATGAGGGTGCTCCAAACACTTCAGTGGCCGCGTGGTTTTAAAATCATAGGGGTCGAGCCCAATGAAGGAAGGATGAACCCAACATAGTGGCTACAGGCTTACGCCACTGCTGTCCGCACCGCCAGAGGAGACACTAGTGTCATGGTGAACTATCTTCCCATCATGCTCATGCCAACCGCCATGAACTGGTTCACGAGCCTTGACCTGGACTCCATCGGATCCTAGGAAGAGATGAAAAAAGACTTCACCGACAATTATATGGCTACGTGTACTCGGTCGAGCACCAAGCACGATCTCAACCGCTGTCGCACCCAATTTTGCATAGCAAAACCAAGTACTCATATATGTGCGCCCAGGATGTCCAAACACACACATATATCACAAATTGCAATAGTATCAAAGTAAAGTACTTATTACATCGCATATCTCATCATAAAGTTAATACAAAGTTTGCTCGATGGCAATATTATTACAATCATTAGCAGAATAACTAGCCCAACTGCCATAGGGACTCTAACTAGTGAACGTCTCCCTAGTAGTCCTGGACATCCTTCGGAAACTCTTCATATCCATTATCTGTTACCCATCCGGGATTTTCATTGGATGTAAAGCAAGTGTAAGCTCACCATGCTTAGCAAGTATATCAAAGGGATCTATGAGGCTCAAAAAGGCTTGACACTATTTGACTGCGGTGCGCAATTTTAGTTAATCAAATTTTAGCATCCTGAATCACTACTTTAATGAACAGTCCCAATTCCAAAGTGGTATTAAAGTATCATCAAATTTATCTCAATTCCCAACCATCCATCATTCCTAGTAACCACTAATCTCGAAGGATCCAGACCGCTCGTATCCGTGAGCACGGCTGTTATAACAGGTTAATTATTTCTGCAGAAATTGTACATCTTTACCCATCGAGCCATGATTCCCAATGCCGGGGTTCGCAAGACCCACTACACCTCTTCCTAGGAAGCATGGTAGAGTTTCACTATGAAACCCTTAGCTAGTTGCACTAACAGGTCGTAGCTACAAAGGAATGGCATATGTGGGCATCGCAGCACAGTGCACACCCTAACAGAAAAAGGAAAGATACCCTCTTACCCCTTACTGTAGCTACAGATGAGCTAGTACAATCTAGTTAATAGGTTAAAGTCAGAGCCATATGACACTCGGGGTTGCACGGTCCCTCCTAGGTTACCGCTTCAGGATTAAGTCCTTATGGAGAGGCACCAGAGTACTCAACCCCGTACTCCAGCCCCCTATCTGTTGCTAAAAAGCTCCATTTTATCACATTGCATATAGCCTTTAATCATATTTAATAATTATTTCATGTTAAGCGCTATAGCATCTATCCAAAATGCCTACCCAAAAACCTCAGGTATCAAGGATATGTGGTACAAGTAATCATCTAGGTAAAGTCCTTAAAGGCATTTCAAATTAAACACATGCATGAATATGAATGGTAATAGTTCATAGGTAACAAGGGGCCTTTGATACACTTGCCTTCCTCAAAGTCATCCTAGGAGTACTGCTGATCCTGCTGGGGGTCCTCAGTCACCTCAAATGGCTCACCCTCTAATTGTGATCCAATCATCAATCAAGCATCATACCAATCATTACATGCATACAAGATAGACTTCCATTAGAACAGTACACCAAACAGTAAAAACATAAGTTGAAAAGCTTATAAATCTATTCTACATATTGCTACGAACACGTGAGCGAAAGAATCACTCAAATCGAACTTAAAACGCGAAAGTTATGCATGAAATAAGATGTAATGGCATTTCTGTAAATAAACTGAACCTATTTTTGAATTAAAACAATTAAAAATATAAATACTCACAGTTATAGGACCGCGGGCACTAAATCTAGAAAGTACAGGGTCTAAATTGAATAAATTTAGGATTGAATAGAAATTCTTTTGAACTGATGAGTACCGTGGGTTGATTCTACGAAAACAGGGGGGTTTTTCTGAAAAATGCGCGTGGATGACCACGGTTTGACTGCGGCTGCTGACTCATCCAACACGTGGCGGCTAGGGATTGGTGCGGTGCACCACACATGCGTGGGCGCGCTGACGTGGGTGCTAACGTAGCTCTGTGGATCGAGTCCACAGCCCACGGTGGACCGAAACGGTATGGGCTAATCTAGGCCGCTCCTTTACGATCTGACGGCGCAGGCGTGTACGGGGGCAGTGGGTCACCGGGGAAGAAAGACCCGACGGCGGCGCCATGGCCGGCGACGGCTGGGGTTCGCCGGTACGGCGTTCCAGGGCGTGAAACCGAGAATGGAGGGTACTGGGTGGATAGGAAGCTCACCGGGAGTCGGTTAGGGGCGTTCTCGGTGTTTGGGATAGGCTCCAGGGGCTTGGTCGACGGCGGCGGAGCTCTAGAGAGAAAGAGAGAAAATGTGCGGGTGAGGTTCAATCCGAGCATGGGGTCACCAAATCGACGAGAGGAAGGTACCTACGGGCGCGGGAGGTCACGGCGGAGCTTCGAGTGGCGTCGGCGTCGAGCTCCGAGGCGTGGGCGAGGGAAAGCTACGATGGTGGTGGGTCTCGGCTGTGAGCAGAGGATGGGAGAGGGAGAAGGGATGGCACAGGGCTTTATAGGTCGGGCGGTGAGCGCTAGAAGGAAGGGAAGCGGGCGGATATGGGCGGGATTTGCCGCTTTCCTTTTGTGGGCGACGGCGCGGTGGCTTGCCATCGGCGGTGACTGGAGAAAAGGAAAGAACCAGCGGAGAAGAAAGGAAACACGGGGAAGAAGAAAGGTAGGAAGAAAAGGGTGCTAATAGGTGGGTCCCGCGGGACAGTGAGGGAAGAAAACGGTTCACGGTGTGCGGGCGATGAAGGCCGAGCTAGCGGGCGCTATGGGCCAGGGCGCCAAGCTGGGCCGCGTGCGGTGCATGTGTGGGAGAGGGCCGGTGCGGTAGGTGCAGGGCAGGTGCGTGGTAGGCCGCCAAGTGGGCTTGGTGCAAGGCAGGCCAGGTGCCGAGAAAAAGAAAGGGCCGCGTGGGAGCAATGGAAAGGAGGAAGGGGGAGGCGCGGCTGGGCCGCTAGCGGGCCAGCGCGGGAAGGGAAGAAAAGGGTCGATTCCTGGAGTTGGGCCAGAATGGAAGAAGATGAATTTTTCAAAATCAAATCATTTTCCAAATCTATTTTCTCTATTTTCAATTCTAAGCCAAATTCAAATAAAATTTAAATTCGACTTCAAATCATCTAGCCCTACACTCAACCAAAAACAATATGCTTCAGCATGAATGCAACAAACATGTTTCTAAACCTTATAGTTTATTTTATTTGTCCAATTTTTATTATTTAGCCTAAGTTAAAAATACCTAGAAAATGTAATAAAGGCTAAGAATTAATTGCTAATTTGTAGTAGAATTTTTGGGTGTTACAAACCTACCCCCCTTAAGATGAATCTCGTCCTCGAGATTCAGATGGTTCAAAGAGATTGGGATAGTCAGTTCTCAGATCTTCCTCTCTTTCCCAAGTTGCCTCATCCACTGAATGTCTGTTCCACTGAACCTTGCACATTCTTATTATTTTGCTCCTTGTGAATCTCTCCACTATTTCCAAGATTCTCACTAGGTATTCTTTGTATGATAGATCCCCTCGGATATCTAGTTCTTCCAAAGGTAGTTGTTCCTCAGGTACTCTCAAATATTTCTTAAGTTGCGACACATGGAAGACATCATGAACACCTGATTGCTGCTCCGGTAATTCTAGCTGGTAAGCAACTTCTCCTCTCCTATTGATGATCTTGAATGGTCCCACATACCTGGGTGACAACTTTCCCTTGGTATGAAATCTCTTAACTCCTTTCATAGGTGAAACTTTGAGATAAACAAAGTCACCGATTTCAAACACCAAATCACTTCTTCTCATGTCCGCATAGCTTTTCTGACGAGACTGTGCAACCTTCAAGTTTTGCCTTATTGTTTGCACTTGTTTTTCTGCCAGTTGCAAAACATCTGGTCCAAAGACTTGACTTTCCCCCGTTTGATTCCAAAACAATGGGGTTCTGCACTTCCTGCCATACAATGCCTCAAACGGTGCCATCTTGAGACTCTTTTGGTAGCTATTATTATAGGAGAATTCGGCATAAGGTAAACTCTTATCCCAAATTGTCCCATACTGCAGAGCACAAGCTCTTAGCATATCCTTTAAGATCTGATTTGTTCTCTCAGTCTATCAATCTGTCTACGGATGGTAAGCTGAGCTAAAGTTCAACTTCGTATCCATGGACTCATGCAATTTCTACCAAAAATGTGATGTGAACTGTGTACCCCTATCTGAAACAATCTTCTTTGGTACTCCATGTAAACATACAATCCTTTCCATGTATAACTCTGCCAACTTTGCACCCGAATAAGTTACCTTGACCGGAATGAAATGTGCCACTTTTGTCAGGTGATCTACAATCACCCAGATAGAGTCAAATCCTCTATGTGTATGGGGTAATCCAACTATAAAGTCCATTCCAACTTCTTCCCATTTCCACTTGGATATCTTCATAGGCTATAGCAAACCTGCTGGCCTCTGATGTTCTGCTTTCACTCTTTGGCACGTGTCACATATGGCCACATGTTCAGCTACATCTCTCTTTAGTCCATACCACCAGTATCTCTCTTTAAGATCAAGATACATTTTAGTACTCCCTGGGTGTATGGAATAGGCTGAGTCATGAGCTTCCCTCAAGATAGACTCCCTAATAGATTTCACTTCTGGCACACAAATCCTTTTGCCAAACCATACTGTCCCTTGATCATCCATATGGAATCCTGGGGCCTTACCAATCACTATACGTTCCGCAATATCCTTGATCCTCTCATCATTCAGCTGTCCCTTACGAATCTCTTGTTCCAGAGTTGGTTCTACCTCTAACTCCATGGTGTTGGCCACAATACCCAAATTTAGGTATTTGAACTCGTCACACAACTCTTCAGGTAGTTGAGTTGTATAGGCCATGTTCACATAACTCCTTCTACTCAAGGCGTCTACTACAACATTAGCCTTTCCCGGGTGATAGTGTATATCCAAATCATAATCCTTGATTAACTCTAGCCATCTGCGCTGCCTTAGATTTAGATCTGACTGTGTGAATATGTACTTCAAACTCTTATGATCCGTATAAATCTCACACTTATGACCAATCAAGTAATGCCTCCAAATCTTGAGAGCATGCACCATAGCTGCTAATTCCAGATCATGAGTCAGATAATTTAACTCATGTTTTCTCAGCTATCTGGATGCATAGGCAACAACTCTGCCTTCTTGCATAAGAACACCACCTAGATCTTGCCGTGAGGCATCACAATAGATAGAGAAGCTTTTGGTGAGATCAGGTAAGATAAGCACGGGGCAGAAGTCAATCTCTTCTTCAACTCCTCAAAACTGTCCTGACATTGCTTAGTCCATACAAATTTGGCATTCTTTTCTAACAAAGCAGTCATGTGCTTGGCTAACTTAGAGAATCCCTCGACGAATCTCCTATAGTACCCAGCCATACCTAGAAAACTCCAAATCCCACTAACATCCTTAGGTGGCTTCCAACTCAACATATCTCTAACCTTCTTGGGATCTACTGCTACTCCTCTATTAGAGATTATGTGACCAAGGAAAGATACTTCTTTTAGCCAGAACTCACATTTGCTAAACTTGGCATAAAGCTGATGTTCTCTAAGCTTCTGCAACACCAACCTCAAATGTCCTTCATGTTCTTCTTCATTCTTAGAGTACACTAATATGTCATCAATGAACACGACGACAAACTTGTCAAGGTACTCCATGAACACTTTGTTCATCAGATACATGAAGTAAGTAGGTGCATTTGTCAGACCAAAAGACATGACTGTGAACTCATACAGTCCATATCGGGTCACAAAAGCAGTCTTGGGGATGTCAGTACGTCTTATCCTCAACTGATGGTATCCAGATCAAAGGTCGATCTTGGAAAACACACAAGCCCCTTTCAACTGGTCAAATAGGTCATCAATTCTAGGCAGTGGGTACTTGTTCTTAATTGTGACCTCATTAAGTGACCTATAATCTATGCACATCCTCTGTGTACCATCCTTCTTTTCTACAAACAGTACTGGTGCACCCCAAGGTGAAGAACTAGGTTGAACATAACCCTTATCTAACAATTCCCTTAATTGTTTCTTAAGTTCTGCTAATTCATTCACTCCCATTCTATAGGGTCTCTTAGCTATGGGTGCAGTTCTAGGTAAAAGTTCAATTATAAACTCGATGTCTCGTTCAGGTGGCATACCTAGCAATTCCTCAGGGAAGACATCTGGGTAGTCATTTACTATCCTTATATCTTCTAAGGTTGTGCCCTCCAACTGATTAACCCGGCAGATTTCTGCAGCTGACTGAGTTGCCACATACACAACTTCCTCTCTAGATGAAGTGGTAAGATTCACAGAACAATTGCCATAATTAATAACTGCTTTCTATAACCTTAACCAATCCATACCCAAGATGATGTCAATACCGGTGGAGTTTATGACTACAAGATTTGCTTGAAATTCTACCCCCCTTATGCTGAGACTAGCAGCTAAGCATATCCACTCTGCTTTCATTACCCCTCCAGGTGAGCTTACTAACATGTGTTTCTTCATAACACTTACTGGAATACCATGCTTCTTTATGAATGTATATGCTATGAAGGAATGCGAAGCACCAAAATTAAAAAGTACTGTAGCTGAGTTTGAGTTGATTGGAAACGTACCGATCACCACATCTGGTGCCTCCTGAGCTGTTTCAGCAGTCACATGGTTCACCTTTCCCCGAACATAATTCTGCTGTGAGTTAGCCGTCTTCTTGGGGCATCTGTTGGAGTAATGTCCTGGCTCTCCATAATTGAAGCATTTATTATCATTAACTGCATTTGACGCTTTTGGTGCGCCATTCCTCTATGGAGCATTGGGGGCATTGTTCCTCACAGGTACATTGTTGGGCTGCTGCTGGCACTAAGCTGGTGCCTTGTACTATTGCTGCTGCTGTTGTGCACGCTGGGGTTGCTGGTTGCGGTTGGGACCTGTCTAACCTTGATAGCGCTGCTGAGGTTGAGCTTGTTGAGGGTTGGTACGGAAGCGAGAGTTGCTCCTGGATTGCTGTCCTTGAAATTTCCTCTTTTTGTCCTCCATCTGGTGGTGCTTGTTCTCAATCACTAAAGCCTTATCCACCAGCTGCTGGAAGTTAGCAAAAGTGTGAGACAGCAACTGGTACTGGAGACCATCATTCAAGCCCTTGCCTCTTTCCATCCTCATCTACCTCCGTCGATGCATATCGTGACAATTGTATGAACTTGTCACGATATTCAGCAACGGTCATGCTCCCTTGCTTGAGAGCCAAGAACTCCTTCTTCTTTAGCTTCATCAGTCCTATAGGCACATGGTGAGTGCGAAAGGCACTACAAAACTCAGCCCAAGTGATGGGATTAGCTTCGGTACGGCCGAAGCAGAATGAGCCCCACCAATCTAGTGTAGCTCCTTGCAACTATCCAGAAGCATATAGAACCTTCTCCTTATCATCACACTGAGCAATCTCTAGTTGTCTCTCAATGGCACGTAGCCAGTCGTCAGCCTGGAGTGGGTCGGCAGAGTGCTTGAATATATGTGGGTGTCCTTTCAGGAACTCTCCCCTCTTATCTCTGACATGAGGGGGTGCATTCCCATTCCCTTGCCCCATGTTCTGCATGTTCTGGGCCATCTGCTGAAGCAACTGGGTCTGCATCATCATCAGCTGCTCCATGGTGACTGGGGGTGGTGGTGGCAGTTTCTCGCCTCCCTGGTTGTTCCTCCTAGTGTTCACCATCTGTAGATGCATCATATAAGTCTCACATATCCAAGCATATAACTCTTAAAAGATACTGGTGTAACAAGAGTAGGTGTAGACAAGAGATATATGTAGGGTATGCATGAAGATATTTGTTCTGAACTTTTCCTGCGAGTTGGACAATAGCAGTGCAGTAAAACAAGCATATCTCTCTCTCTCTATTTATCATATGATTTCGTATTTTACCTTTCTGGAAATCTTATGAAATTCTTTACAACTTTCATTTAGAACACTTTTCCAGATTCTGACGTTTACTTAGTCAAATACAGATAACAAGCAGTACTGTTATGGAATTCTGACAGCACAGAAACCTCAACTTACAACAGCTGTATCTTACAATTTATAATAGGTATTGAGGTGATTCCAGAGCCAAAAGAAAGATGTTGAAGTCTATTTATCTCCATAAAAATTTCATGATCATTGGACATATAGATTATGAGATATGAACTGATAAAGACAGACTGCTCCGAATGATACAGAATGGACAGCATGATAAAACGAAACCCAACTATTTATTCATAATATCCTTAAACCTTAACCTTAACCTTAACTAAATGACCGTAGACATGCCCACAAGTCATCACAATCATATCAAAGATCCAAATCAAATATTATTCATAATGATAAACATCCAACCATGCAAATAACACTTGTTCAACCATTAAAAGAAAGAAACTAAATACTCTCTCGCGCATCTACGCGTGTTTATTACATATTTTAGGAATCTTCTATGGGTACGGGTCGATGTTGGTGCTGGTGCTGGGGTCTCCAAACTCTCCTCTAGTCCTCGAGGGCGACTGAGCAGGTACTCCTGGCTCTTCCACATCTGGACCTCCTAGCTACTGCTTCAGTGTAGCGTTCTCATGGGCAAGCTACATATAGGCCTTCCCCATGACATCGAGCTCGTCTAGGGTCTGATCCAAGTCGGTGTGGGTCTCAGCCAAGCACAACAGGGTAGGCCTCAGCCTCAGGTTTGCCTCTCCAAGTGGTGCAGCGATATTGCATGTAGACTGTCCGCTCCGACGGCGGGGAAGATAGCGGTCGTCCTCCCAGGTGATGTCGTCGAAGTGGCGGTCGCGGTTGACCATCAATGCCTGTCGAGCTGCATCCCTGATGATGGCCGCATGTGTGAGCCGTGCAGTGGTGGCGCGGTGAATGTAGCGCACTCGAGTCCCCTCTCGGATGTACACTTCTGTCTCCCAGAAGCCGATGTAGTCGGGGTGGGTCCAATGCTCCGTTCTGTACTGAACAGTGCCTCCAGGGTGGTAGCGATGTACAAGTGCGAGAAGCTTGGGGTGGTAGTAGGCATCACCCTCCAAGTTGTAGTGGATCTCCGCGGTCCATCCCTGAGCCAACAGTGCAATGTGATCATCATCACTGTCATCACCCCCATTTCCACCGTCTCCTCCATCATCACCACCATCTCCATCGTCTCCACCTCCATCAGCATCAGAATCATTAGAGTCATCTCCATCGTCGGGGTCACCAGCTCCCTCCTAGCCACCTTGTTCATGCTCCTCCATAGGATCCTCCTCAGACTCCTCTATCTCAATGGGCTCCTCGAACATGGGTCCCTCTTTTGTTTCTTCATCCATTGGATCTTCTAGCACATCCTCCAGAGGTTCCCCCATGGGCACCTCCACAGGCGGTTCCTACTCCTGGTTCCTCAGAGCTTCCACCATATGTGCGGGACATGCTTGCCCAATGTGAACCTGGTCCTCCTGGTGGGCATCAGGATGGTCCTCTTGTGCGGGGTCTGCTTGGTACGGACCATCTATAAGAATGAAAAGGTTGAGTATTAGAACAAAATAATTTTTGGCAATAGATAAAGAGCAGAATATAAGCAAAAATTTTATAGCAAATTAAAGGTAGTAAAATAAAGATAATGTGAGCCTAGAAACGTCCATTTCTAACTAGGTTGTTCATCCTATAGTCAGTTATAGCTCTGATACCAATTTGTCGCACCCAATTTTGCATAGCAAAACCAAGTACTCATATATGTGCGCCCAGGATGTCCAAACACACACATATATCACAAATTGCAATAGTATCAAAGTAAAGTACTTATTACATCGCATATCTCATCATAAAGTTAATACAAAGTTTGCTCGATGGCAATATTATTACAATCATCAGCGGAATAACTAGCCCAACTGCCATAGGGACTCCAACTGGTGAACGTCTCCCTAGTAGTCCTGGACATCCTTCGGAAACTCTTCATATCCATTATCTGTTACCCATTCGGGATTTTCATTGGATGTAAAGCAAGTGTAAGCTCACCATGCTTAGCAAGTATATCAAAGGGATCTATGAGGCTCAAAAAGGCTTGACACTATTTGACTGCGGTGCGCAATTTTAGTTAATCAAATTTTAGCATCCTAAATCACTACTTTAATGAACAGTCCCAATTCCCAAGTGGTATTAAAGTATCATCAAATTTATCTCAATTCCCATCCATCCATCATTCCCAGTAACCACTAATCTCGAAGGATCCAGACCGCTCGTATATGTGAGCACGGCTGTTATAACATGTTAATTATTTCTGCAGAAATTGTACATCTTTACCCACCAAGCCATGATTCCCAATGCCGGGGTTCACGAGACCCACTACACCTCTTCCTAGGAAGTGTGGTAGAGTTTATGAAACCCTTAGCTAGTTGCACTAATAGGTCGTAGCTACAAAGGAATGACACACGTGGGCATCGCAGCACGGTGCACACCCTAACAGAAAAAGGAAAGATACCCTCTTACCCCTTACTAGAGTTACAGACGAGCTAGTATAATCTAGTTAACAGGTTAAAGTCAGAGCCATATGACACTTGGGGTTGTACGGTCCCTCCTAGGTTGCCGCTTTAGGATTAAGTCCTTATGGAGAGGCACCAGAGTACTCAACCCCGTACTCTAGCCCCCTATCTGTTACTAAAAAACTCCATTTTATCACATTGCATATAGCCTTTAATCATATTTAATAATTATTTCATGTTAAGCGCTGCAGCATCTATCCAAAATGCCTACCCAAAAACCTCAGGTATCAAGGATATGTGGTACAAGTAATCATCTAGGTAAAGTCCTTAAAGGCATTTCAAATTAAACACATGCATGAATATGAATGGTAATAGTTCATAGGTAACAAGGGGCCTTTGATACACTTGCATTCCTCAAAGTCATCCTGGGAGTATTGCTGATCCTGCTGGGGGTCCTCAGTCACCTCAAATGGCTCACCCTCTAATCGTGATCCAATCATCAATCAAGCATCATACCAATCATTACATGCATACAAGATAGACTTCCATTAGAACAGTACACCAAACAATAAAAACATAAGTTGAAAAGCTTATAAATCTATTCTATGCATTGCTACGAACACGTGAGCGAAAGAATCACTCAAATCGGACTTAAAACACGAAAGTTATGCATGAAATAAAATGTAATGGCATTTCTGTAAATAAACTGAACCTATTTTTGAATTAAAACAATTAAAAATATAAATACTCACGGTTATAGGACTGCGGGCACTAAATCTGGAAAGTACAGGGTCTAAATTGAATAAATTCAGGACTAAATAGATATTCTTTTGAACCGATGAGTACCGCGGGTTGATTCTACAAAAACAGGGGGGTTTTTCTAAAAAATGTGCGTGGATGACCGCGGTTTGACTGCGGCTGCTGACTCATCTGACATGTGGCGGCTGGGGATTGGTGCGGTGCACCACACATGCGTGGGCACCCTGACGTGGGTGCTGACGTAGCTCTGTGGATCGAGTCCACAGCCCACGGTGGACCGAAACGGTATGGGCTAATCTGGGCCGCTCCTTTACGATCTGACGACGCAGGCGTGTACGGGGGCAGTGGGTCACCGGGGAAGAAAGACCCGACGGTGGCGCCATGGCCGGCGATGGCTGGGGTTCACCGGTACGGCGTTCTAGGGCTTGAAACCGAGAATGAAGGGTACTAGGAGGATGGGAAGCTCACCGGGAGTCGGTTGGGGGCGTTCGCGGCGTTCGGGACGGGCTCTAGGGGCTTGGTCGACGGCGGTGGAGCTCTAGAGAGAGAGAGAATGTTCAGGTGAGGTTCAATCCAAGTATGGGGTCACCAAATCGACAAGAGGGAGGTACCTATGGGCACGGGAGGTCACGATGGAGCTTCGAGTGGCGTCGACGTCGAGCTCCGAGGCGTGGGCGAGGGAAAGCTACAGCGGCGGTGGTTCTCGGCTGCGAGCAGAGGATGGGAGAAGGAGAAGGGATGGCGCAGGGCTTTATAGGCCGAGCAGTGAGCGCTAGAGGGAAGGGAGGTGGGCGGATACGGGTGGGATTGCTTTCCTTCTGTGGGCGACGGCGCGGTGGCTTGCCATCGGCGGTGACTAGAGAAAAGGAAAGAACCGGTGAAGAAGAAAGGAAACACGGGGAAGAAGAAAGGAAGGAAGAAAAGGGCGCTGACAGGTGGGTCCCGCTGGATAGTGAGGGAACAAAATGGTTCGCGATGTGTGGGCGATGAAGGCCGAGCTAGCGGGCGCTGTGGGCCGGGGCGCCAATCTAGGCCACGCACGGTGCGTGCACGGGAGAGGGCCGGTGCGGCAGGTGTGGGGCAGGTGCGCGGTAGGCCGCCAAGTGGGCTTGGTGCGAGGCAGGCCAGGCGTTAGGAAAAAGAAAGGGCCGTGCGGGAGCAATGGAAAGGAGGAAGGGGGAGGAGCGGCTTGGCCGCTAGCAGGCCAGCGCGGGAAGGGAAGAAAAGGGCCGATTCCTGGAGTTGGGCCAAAATGGAAGAAGATGAATATTTCAAAATCAAATCATTTTCCAAATCTATTTTCTCTATTTTCAATTCTAAGCCAAATTCAAATAAAATTTGAATTCGACTTCAAATCATCTAGCCCTACACTCAACCAAAAACAATATGCTTCGGCATGAATGCAACAAACATGTTTCTAAACCTTATAGTTTATTTTATTTATCCAATTTTTATTATTTAGCCTAAGTTAAAAATACCTAGAAAATGTAATAAAGGCTAAGAATTAATTGCTAATTTGTAGTAGAATTTTTGGGTGTTACAACCGCATCAACCAGAAGCCATCCGAGCTCCTCCGCAGCTACATGAGACGCTTTTCCGAGATGAGGAATTCTATTCCCAACATCACGGAAGCGGAGGTCATCACCGCCTTCATCAGAGGACTCCATCACTGCGAGCTTCGCTCCAAGTTCAACTGTAAGCCACCCACAGGAATTGGCGAGATGATCATGACCGCCAACCAGTACGCCGACGCCGAGGAAGCCAAGGTGTGCTTCAATGAGGATGCGGGCACTCATCGCCCAACACGCCGCTACGACGACAGCCCCAACGACCGATGCCACAATGACCGCCGTTACGACGACCATAGTTACCATCATGACAGTGGCCGTAATCGGCCAGAAGGACCCAAGTCTGGTCAAAATCGCCGCCACCGATTGCCGCCGCCGTCAACGAACCTCGCGCCAAACGCAACTACGACGAGCAATACAAGAAGATCCTCGACGGCCCGTGTCCTCTCCACAAGAACGCCAGACATAAGATGAAGGACTGCCTTGGCTTGGCTAAGGAGTTCCAGGACAAGAAGCTGGACGACGACACCAACGATGGAACCAGAGGCCGCCGACCACCTGGGGGCAATAACAATGCCTTCTAGGACCACGACAAGGTGGTCGCTACCATCTTTGAGGGCCTCGCCTCCACCGAGAGCAGAAGAGAATGGAAGCTCACCACCCAGTGGGTGCTCGCTGGCACTATGGAAGATGCCACCGCCAACCCCAGCTATCACCCATGGTCTAAGGTCCCAATCACCTTCAGCAGGGCCGACTAGTGGGTGGACATCCCCTACACAGGGCATTTCCCCCTTGTCCTCGACGCAACCATCCAGAAAGTGCTTTTCAGAAAAGTGCTCGTCGACAGTGGGAGCGCTCTGAATCTCCTCTTCGCCAAAGCCCTAAAGGAATTGTGTCTCGGGATAGCAGATCTCACACCTTCAGACTCCTCCTTCTGGGGTGTGGTACCTGGCAGGGCATCCAAACCGCTTGGAGAGATCACCCTACCAGTACAGTTCAACATGGCAAGCAACTACCGCGTCGAGCACATCAACTTTTACATCACTGACTTCAACACCACCTATCATGCCATACTTGGTCGGCTAGCTTTGGCCAAGTTCATGGTTGTACCACACTATGCTTATCTGGTGTTGAAGATGCCTTCGCCAGCAGGAGTCCTGGCCTTGTGGGCCAACCTCTCCATCGCCTACGTCAGCGAGACAGAGAGTCTCACGCTTGCCGAAGCCACCGACCTCTCCATCTAGATGGCCCGTGTGGTCACTGACGCTAAGACGGTGCCCGTCGATGACCTAGAGATCCCATCGCTGGAGCCTCCTCGCGCCTCCGCTAAGTCCAAGGAAACCAAGGAGGTCGGCCTCGGCCTCGACGACCCCTCCAAGACCATGAAGATTGGGGCTCACCTCGACCCCAAATAGGAAAGCGCGCTCATCTCCTTCCTATGTGCCAACACCAATGTGTTTGCTTGGAAACCTGCAGGCATGCCGGGGGTACCACGGGAGAATATCGAGCACTCCTTGAATGTTTCGCCAAGCGCCAAACCGATCAAGCAGAAACTCCGCCAATTCACGCCAGACAAGAAGGAGGCTATTAGGGTAGAAATAAAATGGCTCCTAGCTGCTGGATTCATAAAAGAAGTGTATCATCCTAAGTGGTTAGCAAACCCTATTCTCTTTCAGAAAAAGAATAAAGAATGGAGAATGTGTGTTGATTACACTGATCTTAACAAACACTGCCCTAAAGACCCCTTTGGCCTGTCTTGAATAGATGAGGTTGTAGACTCTACCACCATCTATGAACTGCTCTCCTTCCTCGATTGTTACTCCGGCTATCACCAGATCTTCCTCAAGGAAGAAGACCAGATCAAGATGTCGTTCATCACGCCCTTCGATGCGTACTGCTACACCACCGTGTCCTTCGGACTCAAGAATGTTGGGGCGACTTATCAAAGGGCCATCCAGATATGCCTTGATCAACAGATCGGCTGCAACATCAAAGCTTACATCGATGATGTGGTCGTCAAGTCCAAGACCACCGATGATCTTATCGCCGACCTCAAAGAAATGTTCGCCAACCTGAAAAAGTACCGATGGAAGTTGAACCCTTCAAAGTGCATCTTTGGAGTTCCATCAGGTATACTGCTGGGCTACATCATCAGCGCACATGGCTTCGAGCCCAACCCCGACAAGGTCTCTGCCATCACCAACATGAAACGACCAACATGTGTCAAGGATATACAGAAGCTTACAAGCTGCATGGCCGCTTTAAGCCACTTCATATCGCGCCTCGACGAAAAAGGGTTACCATTCTTCAAACTCCTCAAGGCCTTCGAGCACTTTTCCTGGTTGGAGGAGGTGGACATAGCTTTCGAGCAGCTCAAGTTGTTCCTAACAATGCCTCCGATCATGATGGCACCACGACCAGATGAAACTCTCCTAATCTACACCGCCGCTACTTCTCACGTCGTCAGCACAGCCATTATGGTCGAACACGAGGAGGCCAGGCACGCCTATAAGGTGCAACGTCCGGTATACTTCATCAGCGAGGTTCTCAATGAGGCCAAGACTCATTATCCTTAGGTCTAGAAGCTGCTATACGCTGTCCTAATTACGTCATGTAAGCTCCACCACTACTTCGAGTATTACAAGATCGTTGTGATCACCGAGTTCCCTCTGGGGGACATTCTCTGTAACAAAGAGGCCAACGGCCATATCATCAAGTGGGCTATCGAGCTTGGCACTTACTCCATTGAATTCAGAAGTAGGCCTACCATCAAGTCTCAGGCGCTTGCTGATTTCATCGCTGAGTGGATTGAGATTCAAGAGCCCATCATCGCTACTTGCCCTAAGCACTGGGTGATGTACTTTGATGGCGCTCTCAACATCAATGGTGCTGGTGTAGGCATTTTGTTCATTACGCCGACAAAGGATAAGCTCCGATATGTTCTCCGGATACATTTTCTGGCCTCCAACAATGCCGCCGAATATAAAGCATGTCTCTATGGACTCCATATAGCCATTGAGCTCGGCGTTAAATGCATCATGGTATACAGGGACTCCGCGCTGGTTATCAACCAGCTCAATAAAGACTGGTCTTGCTCCAGTGAGAAGATGGATGCATATTGCGCCGAAATTAGGAAGCTTGAAGGGAAATTCTACGGTATCGAGTACCACCACGTGGTACGCGATCAAAATCAGCTCACCGACCACCTATCCAAGCTAGGCTCCTCTCACGCCGTGATTCTGCTGGGGGTCTTCATTCAAGATCTTCTGGTGCCATCAATTAAGGAAGATAAGGAAATTCAGGAAGTTTCCCCCACCGAGCAATTGGTACTTACGGTACCTTTGCCAGCCGCCGATTGGAGGGAACAGTTTATCAAGTACCTCTCCAGCGCCGAAGTACCCACCGATAAGACTGAAATCGAACGCCTAATCCGTCGAAGCAAGCATTACGTGCTGGTAGATGGCAACTTGATGAGGAAAAGTGCCAAGGAAGGGATACTGCAAAAATGCATCACCCAAGAAGATGGAGTGAAGCTACTTCTCAAAGTTCACTGTGGTTCCTGCGAAAACCACGCGGCATTGAGAACCCTGGTTAGCAAAGCTTTCCAAGCTGGCTTTTACTGGCCCATGGCCATCTTCGATGCAGAAGACCTCATTCGATGTTGTGAAGGATGCCATTTTTTCGCCAAGCAAATACACGTGCTGGCACAAGAGCTGTAGACCATCCTAGACTCCTGGCCCTTCGCATGCTGGGGACAGGATATGATTGGGCCTTTCAAGCCAGCGCCAGGTGGTTTCCGGTATGTATACGTCTCCATCGACAAGTTCTCCAAGTGGATTGAGTATAAACCGCTCATCTCGGCTACTGCAAAGAAAGCAGCCAAGCTCTTCGAAGATATCATCCACAGATTTGGTCTCCCGAACAGCATCATCACTGACCTCAGAACTATGTTTACTGGCCATCACTTTTGGGACTTCTGCGAAGACTAGTGCATCTCCGTCAAATATGTCTCCGTTGCCCATCCTAGAGCCAATGGTCTGGTCGAACGGGCGAACGACATGATCCTTGATGCCCTAAAAAAGAGGCTATATCAGAAAGAAGAAAAGCATCCGGGCAGATGGCTCAAGGAGTTACTAGTTGTGGTCTGGGGACTACGTACTCAAGCTAGTCGCAACACCGGTGTGTCTCCATATTTCTTGGTCTACGGTTCAGAAGACATACTACAAGCGGATATTGCCTTCCGAGCACCTAGGGTGGAAAATTATGATGAAGAGCAAGCCGCCGCTATTCGGATAGAGGACGTTGATAGGGCCGAGGAAGAATGCCTAATCACTTGCGTCCGCACAGCCAAGTATCTAGAAGGCTTGTGGAGGTACTATAACCGCAACAGCAAAGGTTGTTCATTTGCTGTCGGCAACCTCGTTCTTCGTAGAAAACAAAAAACCAAAGGGATGCACAAGCTCTCCTCCCCCTGGGAAGGGCCTTATGTCATCAAAGAGGTTACCCGACCAGGGTCTTATCGCTTATGTGACTTAGACGGATCGATGTCCCCAACTCATGGCACACCGAGCACCTCATACGTTTCTATCCTTGAAACGCTCTAGATATGTACTCTCCACTTTATGATGAATAAAGTTTTGGTCTCCATAATTTGTCTCCATTACGGTTTTTTCTCCATTACGGTTGCCAAGCCCTAAGCTACTCCATAACGAACTCCAATACGAAATCGCAATCGTATTTCATCGAACATGTTTCTCCAAATTGTCGAACACGTTTCTCCAAATCGCCGAACACGTTGCTCCAAACAGGTTTCTCCAAATCGCCGAACACTTTTCTCCAAATCTCCAAGATATTTCGCCGATCAGCGAGCAGCATACGTTCTGTTCTGCGCTCTATGGAGAAGACCTAGTCTCTAATCTCTCCCTACATGTGCTATGGGCTCCGCGCTCTACGTTATGGGTGGTCGGCTGTGGTTCCTTGGTGATGCCTGTTCCTCCTATAGGTGCACGGGCTCCACGCTCGATGTTATGGACTATGGGCTAGCCAAGGCTGAGAGCTTAGTAAAGAACTAACTACTCGGATGCCACTTATACTACGTTTATCTCCAAGTTATTTCACTAATCGCCGAGTAGCACACGTTCCGCTCTGTGCTCTATGGAGAAGACCCAGTCTTCGATCTCTCCCTACACGTGCTACGAGCTCCACGCTCTGCGTTATGGGTGGTCGACTGTGGTTCCTTGGTGACACCTGTTCCTCCTACACATGCACGGACTCCGCGCTCGACGTTATGGACTATGGGTTAGCTAAGGCCTAAGAGTTCAGTAATGAACTAACTGCTCGGATGCTACTTATACTACGTATAATTGCATTAGGGTTATTACTACAACGATTTTTCACCGCAAATACGAGCAAGCTGCATAAACATGCACTTTATAACATTTATACAAATACATAAATGTTTTCTACGCTCTTGCGTGCTCTAACAACCCTCTCCAGATGTTACAGATAATACTTTCCGAGCAGATCACCGAGCTCCACCATCGCCGTCCGTCTCGCCGAATAGGTCTATGTCGCCGGCTAGCTTTTTCGCTGCATCCTCCACCTCATCCTCCAGCTGCTGGGTCTCCGCCTCGCCCATCCCTTCAGTGAATCTAGCCCCTATTGCCTAAAGGTCAATGGATTGATAGTGGGACCGAACCATTGCAAGGGCATGCATAATGGCGGTAACAACGGCGTCGCGGTTGAAGCTCTTGAAGCTCTCCCACGCCGCCTTGCACCTCTAGATGATGGTGTCTAAATGCGGCGGCCTACCATCGGGCTGTGGAGCCACCTCCAGGTCAACGCAGTCGAGCACCGATTTAACTCCGATGACTACGGCATCGAACTTCTCCCATTGGGTCTTGGCCTCCTGCAGCAGCACATCAAACTATGCCTTAACCCTTCGACGGTAGTCTGCAAGCATTACAAGGCTCCATCAAGCAAGGAAACTACTTCAGCAGTAACTCCGACCAGGAAGTACTCACCATTCAGCTCCTCAGCCAGTTTGTCTGCTCACTCTTTCTCCTTCGTCTTCTCCTCTCGGAGTTGTTCGATGGCTTGGCGCAGCTGGCCAAGCTCTGCATCTTGCTCTACAAGCACAACAGTCATCACCAAAGATATAGCTATTCAGCAATACAAAGCACATTCACCGATATACCGTACTTGCTTTCTGCTCAGATACGCTTCTGAGCTGCTCAGACTTCTGCTCCAGTTGCGTGGAACCACTCACCAGCTGCTCGGTCTTGCCATGTAGCTGTTTGGATGTAGCCGCTAGCTGCTCGGATAGGACGCCCTTCTGGTACTCCTGGTCCTGCGCGTTGGACTCAGCAAGGTCTCACTCGCACTGGGCCCTCTAGATGTTTTTCTCCATAAGGTTCATCACCTCCTTGAGTTTTTCATTTTCCTCAGCGAGAGGCTCCATCCTTTTGATCAGCTGGTGCGCTGCTCGGCAGTCCAAGTTATCCCCTGCAAGCACACAATGGCAATGACGAATTCCAATCTCCAACGTCAAAGACGAGGATCCCAGATGTAGTACTGACCTCAATTTGCTTCATCACTCCGGCAAGGGCGGACTTCAGTCTCCTCATCTCCCAGGTGGTGTCCTCCTCCTCGACAACCACCATCTCGTCGCCTCATTTGCGGAGGATTCGAATGGCCTAGGGTTGAGACTCCTCATGTTCAATCTCTTTGAAAGGTCCTAATATGGCTAGAGGGGGGTGAATAGCCTATTTAAAATTCTACAAATCAACTAGAGCAATTTGATTAATAAGACAAATAGCTAAATGCAAACTTGCTCTAGCTCTACGAGGGTTGCAAGCCACCTATCCAACAATTCTAGTTGCAATGATTACTAGACATACAACTTGCTATGATACTACTCACTAAGAGCTCTCAATCTTGCTACACTAAAGAGCTCCACTAGATGAACTTAAATAACAAAACAAGCTCTTAATTCTAATTACACTAAAGAGATTGCCACAACTAGTTTGCAAGAATATAGAAGAGTGAGTAGGGTGATTATACCACCGTGTAGAGGAGTGAACCAATCACAAGGTGAATATTAAATCAATCACTGGGAGAATACCAAATGGCAAGAGACAACCGATTTTCTCCTAAGGTTCACGTGCTTGCCAACACGCTACATCCCCATTGTGTCGACCAACACTTGGTGGTTCGATGGCTAAGAGGTGTTGTACAAACCTCATCCACATGATTGGACACCGCAAGAACCTACCCGCAAGTGAGGTAACTCAATGACACGAGCAATCTACTAGAGTTACCTTTCGGTGCTCTGCCGGGGAAGTTACAAATCCCCTCACAATCACCGGAGATGGCCACGAACAATCACCAACTCGTGACAATCCTCCACCGCTGCACCAAGCTGTCTAGGTGGTGGCAACCACCAAGAGCAACAAGCGAATCCCACAGCGAAACACAAATACCAAGTGCCTCTAGATGCAATCACTCAAGCAATGCACTTGGATTCTCTCCCAATCTCACAATGATGATGAATCAATGATGGAGATGAGTGGGAGGACTTTGGCTAAGCTCACAAGGTTGCTATGTCAATGCAAATGGCCAAGAGAGTGAGCTTGAGCCGGCCATGGGGCTTAAATAGAAGCCCCCACGAAATAGAGCCGTTGGGCTCCTTACTACACTGAACATGGGATGACCGGACGCTCTGGTCATATTGACCAGACGCTCGACCCCAGCGTCCGGTCCTCTGATCTTTGCCACGTGTCCCTTGCTTCAAACGCTGTTCGCCCGATCTCAACGGTCAGAAGACGACTAGACGTAGCAGCGAACAGTGACCGGACGCTGAACCCCCAGCGTTCGGTCGTTTCCAGTAAGCTTCCAGAGACGGTTTTTCCCTACCGGATGCGTCGGGTCATGCTTGACCGAACACAGCTAGCGTCTGGTCACACGGTGTCTTCCTCTGTGCTACCACATCAACATGACCGGACACTGCTTGCCAGCGTCTGGTCGCTGAGCGACCTAGCGTCCGGTCGTTTGACCGACGCCAGCGTCTTCGCTGTTACTACTGACCGGACACGATGGTCCCTCTAAGACCAGTGTCCGGTCACCTTGTGACCAGCGAGACCAACTCCTTTTCCCCTCTATCTTCTTCACCCTTTCTCAAATGTGCCAACCACAAAGTGTATCACCTTGTGCACAAGTGTTATCATATTTTCATAAATATTTTCAAGGGTGTTAGCACTCCACTAGATCCTAAATGCATATGCAATGAGTTAGAGCATCTAGTGGCACTTTGATAACCGCATTTCAATACGAGTTTCACCCCTCTTAATAGTATGGCTATCGATCCTAAATGTGATCACACTGCTGAGTGTCTTGATCACCGAAACAAAATGGCTCCTACTATTTATACCTTGCCTTGAGCCTTTTGTTTTTCTCTTTCTTCTTTTCCAAGTTCAAGCATTTGATCATCATCATGCCATCACCATTGTCATGATCTTCGCCATTGCTTCATCACTTGGAGTAGTGCTACCTATCTCATAATCACTTTGATAAACTAGGTTAGCACTTAGGGTTTCATCAATTAACCAAAACCAAACTAGAGCTTTCACTCTTCCACCTCGTCCTCCTCCGCCATAGCTGGAGGCACCATCGAGGGGTTCCGTGGCTGGACAGCGGGTCTGATCACGCTCTGTGATGCCTCAGGGGGCGCCATCTACTCCTCGGGCATGACAGGCCTCGCCACCCCAGACTTAGGTGCGGCATCGACATCTCCCGCATTCGCCGCTGAAGACCCGGCGGCTTCCGCCATAGCCCTGGGCACCATCGCTGACCCATCCGCCGTCGGCACCAGCTGTTCGCTGCCACCAAGTTCACTAGTAGTGGCAGCTGACTCCTCTGTAGACCGCCGAGCACCTGGGGACTCCAGAATGGGGTCTACCGCCACCTCCTCTGCTCCGAGACTAGCCTTCGGTTGCTCGATAGTCTGGACGAGCGGGGTTGGATCCTCCACACGCCTTGCACTACATCAGTTTAGCTCGTCAGTCGCCAAAAAAGCTAAGGAACGACGGCAAAGTAACTCCAAGACAAGGATACTTACGGTTTGGTCTACCGGTACAATTTCTTAAATTGGCGATGCCTACCCGAGCCTCCAGCCACAGCCTTGGGGTCGATGCCTGCGTCTTGGGGTGGAGGTCCCATGGTCTCTGCCGTCGGCCTTTCCTCCACCCACCGCTTCGGGGCTCCCCTCGCTTGCTGCTCCGGGCTTCCTCCACCTGCCGCTCTAGGGCTCCCCTAGCCTGCTGTTCGGGGACTTCCATTGCCCATTGTTGGGAAACTTCCTCCCCTCCCATCGACTATTCCTCCGCATGGGTGCTGCGTGGAGGAGCCTTCATGCTCTGTGGAGGAGCCACCGGAACTTCATCGTCATCCGACCACTCGAACACTACGGTCCTTCGCGTCCGAGTGGTCTGGTCACCACCAAGCGAGATGCCGCCCAGCTTGAGGGGAGTGGCACTCGCCGTCTTTCTCTTCTTCTGGGCCGGCTTGTCTACCGCTGCCCTCTTCCCCTAGATTTTCTCCAACACCGAGGATGGACTCTCCGATGAGATGCTGACGGTTTCCTCAGGCTACGGCGGTGGCCGGGCGTCTACTCCCTTCGACCAATCGCTCCTCGGCACGCTCGAGAAGTACACCGCTCTTTTCTATGAATGGATCTTTGTATGAGTAAATTAGTCAACTACTCGGCAATGACAAAAGATAAAAAAGCATCAGGAACACACAACTGAGATATTTACCTGAGGAGGTAGATTTTTGCAGTGAAAGGGTTTTGTTTGCCCTGGCAAGTTGAATGAGGCAAGTGGAGCGAATAGCTCTGTGGCCCGCTCCTGCACAACATCCCTCGACAGCATCTCTGACCTCTTCCAGGTACCGTCGGTCTCCCCCTTGAACTCAAAGGCAGGGTGGGCCCTCTCCTTGTAGGGCTGGATACGATGCACTATAAAGCTTACCACCACTAATCCACCATTGGTCTTCACGCCCCTTATTAAGCCAAGGAGCTCCCTCACTTGCTCCATATCAGCATTGCTTGGCGTCTTCGACTAGCTCTTCTAGCTCCCCAGTATGTGGTCGGCGTTGCAGCGGACTACAGGGTGGCTTTTCTTCATGTAGAACCACCTGGTGTTCCACCCCTTCAGCGATGTGCTTAGCGGAACAATAGGGTATTCTCCTGCCATTCCATCGTGCAGCTGAAGATACACTCGCCGACCACCTTGGAACCACCACCACCTCTCTTCTTTAGCCAGAACAGGTGACGGAAGAGATTGAAGTGTGGAAGGATTCTGAGATACGCCTCACAGAAATAGATGAAAATATATATGTGCAATATGGTATTTGGGTGGAGGTTGCACAGACTAACCGCCCAGAGCTCCAACAGATCCCTCAGGAATGGATGAACAGGAAATCCCAACCCATGCCAGAAATAGTCCTCAAATACCACCACTTCGTCGGTATGAGGCATGGGGAAGGGCTCAACAAGGGCTGGCCGCCTTTCGGCGGTGACATGGTCAGGTAGAACGCCCACCTCCACCAATCTGTTGAGCTCTGCCTCTCCCGTTCACGACGGCACCCGCTCTTCGTCACGCTGGATTTTGGCGCTCGCCTTCTGGGGGCTCATCTTCTTCGGTTTCACAGCGGAAGCATGAGTAGATGTGAATCTAGAAATGCGACGGCGGAGGAGGAAGATGAAATGGCAAAGGGGCAAAGGTATGAGCGTGGGGTGTGGTGGTGCAGTTATAAAGCACTCTCCCCACCTTTTCATATTTGAGGGTTTTTGGGAAACTGTTCCCGCAATTTGCGTTTCTCTGAATTCACCGCAACTGAAGGTGGGCCATTACCTGGGCCTTCGCGCAGCCTCAGCCCATATCGCTGATTTATCTCCGCAATTTGTTATGGCTCGCTGAATATTCGTCAACATCTCCGGCAACCGTTACGGCTCAGTAATTACTACTGTACAACCATTACTCCGGTGTTTTCTCCGCGATTCTGTTTTCTCCAAGTTGACTGCTGTTTCTGACCCTAGCACCACATGACCATGTCACCTACTATCAGGCCCAGGGACTAAGTGGGCACACTTCACCTTGCGGTGAATGTGCTTTTTGGGGCTACGCCCGGGGACTGGCTGCCTGCTTAGCTGGTCTTCTACTTTTCTTCTACTTTGGACCCTGGCACCACATGACTACGTCATCTACTGTTAGGCTTAGGGACTAAGTGGGCACACTTCAGCTCATGGTGAGTGTGTTTGCTTTATTCTAGAAGACTCCACGCCTCTTGAAGTTGAAGAAGACTATCTCCTTTTCTCGTGGTCGGACTCTAAGTGGGCACACTTGGTCCACTGCGAAGAAAATTTTCGATTCTGAATGTGAGCTCCTTACACCCTTATGGCAAGCCATACTTGGGTTATATTGCTCGGCTATGGTTCATGCTACTTGGCTACGGTTCATGCTGCTCGGCGACGGTTCATGCTGCTCGACAACTGCTCATAATTGCTCAGCAACTCATCATAGTGGTCGGACTATGAGTTTGACTGCTCGGCTTTGTTCGCACCTGTTCGGACAAGCTCAAGACGGCGTTGCACAATGGGTACAAGGTGCTTGGGGACCAGTTGTGGGGGGTACGACCCTGGATACCCACGGCAGACCACATGGGCTGCACCTCCAGGGGCGGCCCAGCCCACAAGACAAAGCCTTATGGGGCACGACTCTGCTCGGCACCTTTCGTAAGACACCAGGAAGATAACCTGAAGATACTATGAGATCTGTTAGGATACATATGATCCCAAGATTTCTGTAATCTGTTATTACTTTCCAGTTATCTCTCAGATCTAACTGACTTATAACCCTACCCCCCAGACTATATAAGGCGGGCAGGGACCCCCTCCAAACTCACGCAATATCATACGATAGCTAATACAAACCAACAGACCATAGGAGTAGGGTATTACGTTATACTGATGGCCTAAACATGTCTAACTCGTGTGTCTCTGTTGCCTTCTTGTTCTTGATCACACGCTTATTTGCCGATCAATCTACCTTCGTGGGATACCCCTCGGAGGACTGCCGACGATATTCTGTCGACAGGGCCCCTCCACGCAGAGGGGCAAAAAGAACAAGAAGGATAGGCGCTGACTGGCCAACTCTGCTTTGGTTGCCGCAACCGATCGTGCGGGCAAGCAGCCCCAGCAGGGCCAGCCTGACCACTTCGACAAGCTCATGGAGAGTCCATGCACCAACCATGCCTACCCTGTCAAGCACCTCTACAAGGACTGCGAACTCCTCAAGCGCTTTCTGCGATAGGCCGAAGGACCGAATGAAGGAAAGGGCAAGGAGGCTATGGCCAAGAAAGGAGGCACGGCGGGCAAGGATGGGGACGGTTTTCCTAACCCCGAGGAATGCCTCATGATCTTTGGGGGACCCGATGCCATCTACTCCAAGCACCAGCATAAAGTGCGCTACAGAGAGGCATGCATCGCCGAAACGGCCATCCCCTCCTTCCTCAGCTGGTCAAAATCTCTAATCACTTTTGATTAGAGGGACCATCCTTCCCACGTCGCTAGACCAGGTCGCTACCCGCTCATTATCGACCCCATTGTCCGCAAGAAGCGCCTCACCAAGGTGCTGATGGACGAAGGCAGCGGCCTCAACATCCTCTACGTCGACACCCTTGACACCATGCGCATCCCCCAGTCGGAGCTCCACTCAGTGAGCTCTCCCTTCCATGGTGTGATCCCAGGAACGCAGGCATACCCGCTCGGGCAGATTGACCTACCCATCACATTTGGCGACTGAGCCAACTTCCGCTCGAAGGTCCTCACCTTCGAGGTGGTGGACTTTCCAGGGTCCTACCATGCCATCTTGGGGCAGCCATGCTATGCCAAGTTCATGGCGATCCCCAACTACACCTCCCTCAAGCTAAAAATGCCAGGACCGAATGACATCATCACTGTGGGTAGCACCTTTTCACACACCTACACGTGTGACCGCGAGCATTACAAGCTCGCCACTACCATCATCAACTCAGTCGAGCTCTCTCAGCTCAGAGCAACATATACCCTAGCAGTTTCGGACTGCAACAAGCCAACCTCCTCAACTGCCTTGCACCCACTCGAGGAAACTAAGGCGGTGGGGATCGACCCCACCGACCCAACCAAGAAGGTGCGGGTCAGGACCTAGCTCCCGGCCAAATAGGAATGTGAGCTCGCCGACTTCCTATGTGCCAATCGTGATGTCTTCGTATGGAAACCTTCTGACATGCCTGGCATACCACGAGAGGTCACCGAGCACGCATTACGCCTTGCCTAGGCGCAAAGCCCGCCAAGCAACGACTGCGTCCCTTCAACAAAGAGAGGCGCAGGGCCATAGGTGAGGAGGTCGCTAAACTCCTGGCACCTAGTTTTATCAAAGAGGTATACCACTCCGACTGGCTTGCCAATCCTATTCTTGTTAAAAAGAAGACCGATAAATGGAGAATGTGCATTGATTATACTGGCCTCAACAAGGCGTGTCCGAAGGACCATTTTCCTTTGCCGCGCATAGACCAGATAGTCGACTCTACCTCAGGATGCGAAATCCTCTCCTTTCTGGATGCCTACTCAGGCTAGCACCAGATCGCGATGAAAGAGTCCGACAAACTCGCAACTTCATTCATCACCCTATATGATTTGTATTGCTACGTGACCATGCCTTTTGGTTTGAAGAATGCTGGTGCCACCTATCAACGGTGCATGCAACAATGCTTCATCGACCAAATCGACCCGCTCGACCAGCCTGACCAAGTCGAGCGGCCAGAACCAACAATTGTCATCTATGTTGATGATATAGTGGTCAAAATGGCTCAAGTTTGTGACCCGATCACGAACTTGGCCACAATGTTCACGAACCTCTGAAGGTTCAACATCAAATTGAATCCTGAAAAATGTGTTTTCGGGGTTTCAAAGGGGAAACTGCTTGGATACATCATGTCTAAACGCGGTATCGAGGCTAGACCCAAAAAAAATCATGGCCATCTCCAACATGGGCCCTATACGCAACGTTAAGGGCATACAAAGGCTCACCGGCTGTTTGGCCGCCCTAAGCCGGTTCATCTCCTGGCTTGGCGAGCGGGGGATGCCTCTCTACAAGCTTCTCAAAAAGACGGACACCTTCGTCTAGACTGAGGAAGCACAGAAGGCTTTGGAGAGCCTCAAGGCGTCGCTCACGTTGGCCCCAATCCTCGTCACTCTCGAACGGGGAGAACCCCTCCTCCTCTATGTCACAGCAAGCAACCACATTGTGAGCGCTGCCCTGGTCATCGAAAGGGAGGAGCTAGGGCACCACCTTAAGGTCCAATGACCCATATACTTCGTTGGTGGGGTACTCACCAATGCCAAGGTATGGTACCCCCAGGTGTAGAAACTTCTATACGCCATGCTGATGGTGACCCAGAAGCTCCTACACTACTTCACCGAGCACGAAGTCATGGTCGTCACTTCATTCCTGCTGGGAGACATTGTCCTCAACCGTGATGCCGTAGGATGGATCTCCAAGTGGGCACTCGAACTAATGGTCCACGACATCAGGGATATCCCCCGCACCGCTATTAAGTCTTAGGCTCTTGTGGACTTTGTCGTCGAATGGATGAAGGTCTAGCTCCCGACCCCAGACGTCACCCATGAGTACTAGACGATGTACTTCGATGGGTCAGTGATGGTGCTCGGCTCGGGGGCTAGAGTGGTTTTGATCTCCACAGATGGGAGCAGGCTCCGCTACACTATCCATCTCCATTTTTTGGCCTCAAACAATGCTACAGAATACGAGGCCCTCATCAACGGACTACACATTGCCATCGAGCTTGGTGCTACATGGCTGTATGTCCGCGGTGACTCAGAGTTGGTCACCGACCAAGTCATGAAGGAGTCCTCTTGCAAAAGCCCCCTCATGGCAGCATACTGCCAGGAGGTGCGCAAGCTCGAGGACAAATTCCAGGGGATCGAACTGCATCATGTCCCCCAAAAAGGACAATGATGCCGCTGATTTCCTTGCAAAATTGGTGGCCAAACAGGCTCTGTCTCCGGATGGAGTCTTCATCAATGATCTCCATGAGCCATCCACATGCATCCTAGAAGGTTTGATCTAGATACACCCTAATGCCAACCTAGCGCTCGGGGGCTCCGACTCAGATACCGGCCTCCATGACGACATCGCCCACCGATGTCGCCATGGTGGCACTCGATCATGCTGACTAGAGAGCACCACTACTCGCCTACCTCCTCAAGGAGGTTCTCCCACCCAAAAGGACTGAAGCATGATGGATCACTCGACGCGCCAAGATGTTTATCGTAGTCGGAAATGAACTCTACAAGCGAAGTCCATTGGGAATACTAATGAAGTGCATCCCTACCAACTAAGGGAAACAAGTCCTCCTCGAGGTCCATGCCAGAATCTGCGGACATCATGTGGCCCCGAGGTTGCTGGTCGAAAAAGCCTTTTGCCAAGGTTTTTACTGGCCCACCATGCTACGAGATGCAGAGGAGGTCGTCCGTAGGTGTGAGGGATGCCAGTTTTACACTTGGTAAACTCATTTGCCAGCATAGGAGCTTCAAACCATCCCCATCATCTGGATGTTCGTGGTCTGGGGCCTTGACATGGTTGGACCCCTCAAAAAGGTGGCTTCACTCACCTACTCGTAGAGGTCAACAAATTCACCAAGTGGATAGAGGCGAAGCCCATCACCAACATCCGCTCGGAAGAGGCGGTCAAGTTCTTCCTTAGACATCATCTACCAGTTTGGTGTTCCTAACTGTATCATCACTGACCACGGAACTAACTTCACCGGGAAGAAGTTCCTGGACTTCTATGATGGATACGGCATCAGGATCGACTAGGCCTCGGTCAGACATCCACGTACTAACGGACAGGTCAAGCGTGGCAATGGCATGGTCCTCCAAGGACTCAAGCCACACACCTTCGATCGACTCAATAAGTATGCCGGGCGATGGGTCGCAGAGGTCCTAGCGATCCTCTAGAGCCTGAGAACAACCCCAAACCGATCCATAGGGTTCACACCCTTCTTCCTAGCCTATGGAGTTGAAGCAGTGTTGCCCTCTGACCTCGACCATGGCGCTCCAAGAGTGAAGACCTTTGACCGTGACTGAGCTACGGAGGCTTAGCAAGACGCGGTTGACCTGCTCGAGGAGGCTTGTGAGACAACCATCATCCGCTTCGCTCACTACCAGCAAACTCTCCGCAAGTACCATGAAAGAAAAATCAGAGGGAGGATCCTCGAGGTCGGAGACCTCATGCTCCGAAGAACCCAATCAACCAAGGAGAAACACAAACTCTTTCCACCATGGGAAGGACCCTACACGGTGACCGAGGTGATCCGATCGGGTGCCTACCGACTAAAGGACAACAATGACAACGTTCTCACCAACACTTGAAACATCGAACAGTTACGTCGTTTCTTCCCCTAAAATTTCGGTCTTATCGCTTTCTTTCATTCAACGTTTTGCTCCTACAAGCACCCCAGCCTGAACAGTTTTGGCCCGGGTCGCTCGAGGGCTCCATGAGGGTGTGATACCACCCCTCTTTTTTACTATCATATAGTAATACTTTTCACCCGAACGAAAGGGTAGTCCATAACTTTAATTACCCTACATAACTTATGCTTTAAACTTCCGACCGATCACACCCCACCATGACCTACGGTTATGAGCAGCTGAGCCTCGTAGGCCACGCCCAGGTTCTTAAAGTTGCAGCCTACCGTTCAAACGGGCAGGTGCGAAAATAAAGAATAAAAAACAAAGCTATGCTAGGGTAAAGATAAAGAACGGATGGGACAAGATTCCATCACAAAATAAAATTGTTGTATTCATGAATACACAAAAAACTATTTATGCGGGGGCTCCCCCACAAACTTATCTATTACATCTACTAACTACTTCTACTCTAAACTCTACTATGTCCGACCGGTGGCATCGGCTGACGTCTCGGTCGACAAGTATAGGGGCTGCTCGCTCTCCGACTGGACGACGTTTGGTTCATTCGGAGGCGGGATGGCACTCACTTCTAACCTAGTCTCCACACCATCCATAGGTTGGACAATGTCTTCTTGATGCACACCTTCAGCCACGCTCACACGACGCGCCTCCATCACCCACTGCGTGGAGACTTGCTCGGCAACCATCTCTGCGAATGGCACCAAGCTCTCCCCAAGCGAGTGGATGGCATCTGTGCTCTAGCTGTCGGCGTACCCTCTGCAGATGGTGGCAAAGTCCAGGTCTAGATGATGCATCACCACTGAGGTCAGCACCCCTGATGTCCTATAGAACATCCCTTCGGAGATGAGCGCCTAAACCTCGTTCGGGACCTCCGCCAGCTGGACGGTGGGCGTGCTGGTGCTCGACGCTGACCCGAACACCTCCGAGACAATGACCTGGGCAACATTGTGGATCTAGTCGAGCTCCCCCTCGAGAGCATGTCGCTCTTCAAGGGACTTGGCCAGCGCCTCCGCACTTCGACCAATTGCCACCTTGGCTGTCTCTAGCTCCCGCTCCAGCGATCCAATCCTTCCGCCCAGTTCTAGAAGAAGGACGACAAGCTCAGAGGCAAGGGAAAGGAAAAACCAAGACATCAACCAAAGATGGAATGGATACATACTGAGGCAGGTGCCTTCAAGGATGGAGAGCCCTTCCTCTTGCTGAGTGACCTTCTCGAGCAGTTGGTCGTTCGACTCCTCTAGCCCAAGCGCCCACCCTCGGAGCACGAGCACTTCCTGGTCAACCTCTGACCAGGCCTTTTGCTCCGTCTCAAGAGCCACCAAAGACTCCTAGAGCACCGCCTCGGTCTCCGCCAGCCAGATCTCTGCTGCCTTGACCTCCGCCAGCTAGATCTTTGCCATGTCAAGTCCCCGCTCGGCAGCGGTCGCTCATTCCGCCGCGAGTAGCTCCGCCGCCCATGCCCCCATTGCCTCGGCCGGCTGGTCTTGGGCCTCATGGTGGGCGGACTCCAGTTGGCACTCGAGCTCATCAACCCACCGCGACATCACAGCTTCCAGCTCCATCCGACCGTGCTCCTTCCATAGGAAATAGGACTTGCGGATTGACGTCGCCTCCAACTCCTGTAAAGTGAGAATGAGGCATGTTGAAACAAGCAATAGAAGACCAAGGAGTCAAGGACAAATGCTAAAAAAAGCAGAAGGCTTACCTCGGTGATGCACGGTAGGTCAACTGAGACCGCCTGAGGGACGAGCTCCCCCCGCTCCAAGGCCTCCTTTCGCTTCGCCTTGGTTTGGGTGAAGTCAGACTCCATCGATAGTTCGCTCTCCTCCAGGAAGTGCCAGAGCACGAGCTCCTCCCCATCGAGAAGGACGAACCGAGCCTTTCTCGGGTCACCGGGGTAGTGCCACACCAGCTCACGGGTCGTACCTAACCCGCTAGAAGGTCCAACCGTGGTAGCATCATGCGACGACCGGACCACCACTAGCTCCTACGATGGCAGGAGGGCTAGCGGCTCCACCCTGGCGCCTGCCTCGTCGGAGCAGGGGACCTCCACTACCTCGACCCTGCGGCTCGCCGGTGGATGTTCTCCCTCCGACCTAGCCACATCTCCTCCCGAAACCTCCAGCTCCGACCAAGAAGGCGAGCCGTGCGTTCCTCCGCCAAGCGAGGCAGGGAGCCCGGTCTCCCTCCTCTCCTCCGCCGTGGCTGCTGGGGGAGGGATCGTGAGGGTGACCTCTGACCCAGCCTCTACCATCGCCATGGGGATTGCCGCCACCACCATCGCCGCCGTTGCCACCGTACTCATGACTGGCTAGGAGGGCACAAACCCCAGAAGGGAAGGTCGCACCGCCGCTAGCCTGGTCTCCCCGCTGCTCATCATGACTCGCTGTAGGCTGGGCCAACACTCCTCCCGCATGAGAGGCGGGGCGATGCCTAGTCCCGTCAGTCCTTGGCCGCTGTCAAAAAAGCACAGGTCAATCGCGCTCAAAAACTCAACTGTGAGATGAAAAAGTAATATAGGTACGTACCTTGACGAAAGGGGTAGGGCCCTGAAGCCCCGACCCACTGGCAACGGGCCCGCCGGACGAGGACCACCTACCGGTCATGGCCCACGCCCCCTCGTATCGACCGAGGGAGGAGTCGACCCTATCGGTTCCCGGTTGGCCCGCGAGTCACTACAACTGCCGGCTCATGGCGCACCCGCCGAGGCAACCGACGGGGCATCTTCCCGTCATGGCTCATGCGCACACATTGACCCTGAAGATGCAGGGGTGTGGGCACATTCCTCCGACCGTCCGACGCACCCGGCCATGCTTGGAGCAGAGGGGGCGAAATCAACGATGCCTCCAAAGGGCGCGGCGATCACGGCCGCTTCGCCTCTCACTCGATGACAGCGTCCGAGCTCACGGTGCGCTTCCGTGACACGAGGACATCTCCGCGCCTCTCCACATCCCGCCCTCCGCTGGCGGCCGCGACCGTAGGCTCGTGACGCTCCGCTGAGGTTGCCACCATGCCCCAGTCTCCTTCATCTTTGGAGGAGCTCGTGTCGTCACCCATCTCCATGGGCTCCCCAACTCAAGCTCTGCCTCCACGTCACTCTAGTTTTCACCGGCCCACACCCGCCGGGCGCTCTCCTTTTCCTTCTCATGCCTCCTCCGAGCCTTCTTAGCTCTCTTCTTCTTCTTGGCGACCACTGCCTCCTTCAGGACAGTCTACCGAGCCATGCCCTCTGGCCCCCTCAGGAGATGCGGATGGGATTTGTACCCGGAGAGTCCCTATGAAACTTACAACACAAAGTCAGAATACAGGAGAGCAAAAGGGAAAGGGAGACAGAATCAGAAGAGGGAAACATACCAGATTGGACGGTCTCATGGCGTGAAGAGGCCCAGGCTTTCCTTTAAGGGACTCCTTGGCCCTCAGTTGCAGCACCCGGTCGAGCCGACTCTAGACCTCGTCCTTCGTCAACTCCTCCGGTGACACGCAGTCGGGATCTGTTGGGCCCAAGTAGTTCCACATCGATCATCTCCTCTCCCCCAGCGGGGTGACTCGACGGCGGAAGAAGGTGTGGAACACCCGCAGCCCGTTGAGGCCCTACTGCACTAGCTTCTGGAGCTCCGCCTTGATGATCTCCAGCTTATTCTGCCAACTGGAGGGACCCTAGGACCAACTCTCCTGCCTCTCTAGCCTTCTTCCAGTGAACGGCGGGAACAACGCCTCCATGGGATTCCTGATGTAGAACCACTCCCCATGCCACCCCCGATTGGAGTCATAGGGGAGTACGTGGGGTAGGAGCCCGATGGCCTTGGCTTCTTCTGCAGGGTGAAGCCCCTAACCGCCGTGGTCCTAGGTGGCTTCCCCTCTGACAAGGCCTGCCCGGTGAAGATTCATCGGAAAAGATCCACGTGCGGCTCCATCTCGAGGAAGGCCTCGCAGACGGTGATGAAGCCGGCAACATGTAGCACCCCAGCCAGATTGAGGTGTTGCAGCTCCAAGCCCCACTCATTGAGGAGCCCGCGCAAGAACCAGTGCGTGGGGTATCCTAACCCATGCTCGTGGAAGGCGAGGAAGGAGACAACCTCGTCGGCCTGAGGTCGCGGAATAGCCTCCCCTGACGTGGGAGCCCTCTAGTGCGCCACCTCCTTCGACGGGAGCAGCCCCTTCTCAGCGAAGGAAGCCAGCACCGCCTCATCCACATTGGATGGCCTCCAGCTCGACATCTCGCTCCGAATTCATGAATGGCTCTGTGAGTTTTCCTCTCCCTCGCTTTACCCTCTTTCTCCTGGAAACTACCGCAGCGCACGAACGCGCTTGGCAAGAAGGAAGAAGGAGGAGCAGCAGTTGGAGAATAGGCAAAGGAATGGGACGAAAACCCTCTCCCTTCCCCTATTTAAGAAGGAGGAGCAGCAGTTGGAGAAAGGCGAAGGATTGGGACGAAAAACCCTCTCCCTTCCCCTATTCAATACGGATGGGCATGCGATGGGACGTGCCCTGCCCAACGAAATGACATATGGTTAAACGGGACGTGGCCTGGGCATGGCCCACCACTACCGCACGCTAGGCACCGGAAACAAGGCACAACCGCACGTAAACGGCCCTCCACCTTCCCAGGCAGGACTTGGAAGGGCCCACGAATGGGATCTCCATCGAGGAGAGACCAACAGACCTCCTAAGTTGATCCGATGGCTCAGGCGATTGCCGAGAGACATAGATGGAAGACTAGGACGCTCGTGCAGGTTACACCAGCCCCGACATGAACGTCGGACCCGAACCCCGCACGGACATATCCGGTAAGAGCTCCCAGAACCCGTCACTCATGCCATCAAGGTAACATTACCGACCCCCACTTTTTCTCTATATGATCATTCATTCATCCATCTTCATTCATACACGCATTCACACATTCATTCATACAAATCA